>NC_065443.1:17491933-17794963 GCF_917563875.1 Diabrotica virgifera virgifera
AGACAAGTGCCGTGTTTTAAATATAGTCAGAGGAAAAGTACAGCCCGGAGGATTCGATATGCAAAATGACCAGAACATCGAGGCCATGGGTGAAAACGATATGTATAAATATCTTGGAGTAAAGCAAGCGCGGAAAATTGACCATAAGCAAATGAAAACTGAGATAACTGCGGAGTTTATACGAAGGGTAAAACAGCTGCTTCGTTCACACCTTAACAGTAGAAATTTGTTTAAGGCACTAAACACCTACGCATGTTCCGCGCTTAGCTATTCGTTTGGCATTGTTAAGTGGACAAAAACGGACATAGAGCATCTTCAGCGAAAAGTAAGAACACACCTCACAAAGGCACAAAAACGCCATCCTAAAAGTGCAGTAGAAAGAACGAGATTACCACGGAATCTAGGAGGAAGAGGACTTATGGATATAGGTGAGCAATTAGATAAACAAATTGCTAATTTAAGAACTTATTTTCAGATGCGAGCTGAGACATCTACTCTACATCGCGCTATCTGCGCAGTAGATGACACAACACCGATCAAACTGAGGGAACCAGAAATGCGCATAAACCACCTCAATAAAGACGAAAAAATGCGCACCTGGGTGGGTAAACCTCTGCACGGGCGACATCCCAATGAGGTCAGCCAAGACTATGTCGACAATACAGCGTCGAACTATTGGTTGACATCAGGAAAGATGTTCCCAGAAACGGAGGGTTCATTACTGGCCATTCAGGATCAGGTTATACCAACCAGAAATTACCTGAAATATATCGTCAAAGACCCTCAGGTTCAAAACGACAGATGCCGATATGGATGTCAAGCCCAAGAAACCATCCAACATCTTACAGAGGGCTGCCAGGCATTTGCTGCAACTGAATACAAGGAACGGCATGACGCAGTGGGAAAGATCCTTCATCAAGAGATAGCTATCAAGCTGGGACTTATCCAAACGGACCATCTTCCATGCTGGAAGAGTATGCTTGAGAGATAAGACTGAGAGTATGCTTGAGGATGGCAACTACAAGCTATACTGGGACCGCACTGTGCTCACAGACCAAACAGTGGCACATAATAGACCAGATCTCGTACTAGTTAATAAATTAACAAGACAAACAACACTGATTGATGTAGCGATACCTAACAACAATAATCTACGTAGTAAATTTACTGAAAAGATCGCCAAGTACAGAGATCTGGAAATTCAAATACGAAGGCAATGGAGAATGCAAAGTACCCAGACGATACTCATTATTATGTCTACTACTGGAGTCATTCCGAAGACCCTCCTCGAAAGCATAAAAAAGCTGGGTCTAAATGAACACTTAGAGGGAGTGTGAGCCGTATGGCTAAATCTGGATTATAAATTTAATAATAATTTTGTTTGTTTTTCGATCTTCCTTATTATCGTTTCTTGCTCCAGCTCTCTTATTATATCTTCATTTCATATATGGCCTGGATCTCGCGTACCAAAAAAAGGTTATTAATAGCAAGCTGAAAATTTGTTAATAGCTTAACGGTGTCTAGTCGGACAAACTTTGATGTACGGGAACACTGGATCAGGAGAAGTTTTAATTGTGGAACATGTCATCCTGACAAATTTATAATTGTGAAAACTAGCAGGTTGTTTTTAAGTTTATTGAATAGCAAACTTTATATAATACAGTCGAACCTGGATATTGGAATAGCCTTGGTGCCCAGCAAAAGTATTCGTATAACCGGGTTATTCTAATAACAGATCATTGGTTGCTAGTGGAGACATTTGGGACCTTAAATTTATATTCCTTAAACGGGATATTCCTATAACAGGTATGAAAGGATAACAAAGCAATTGGAAGTTCTGTCCGACAAAATACATGGGACGGTTTCGTAGTCTGACGTTCGAAACCTGTAACCTGTTCCACAATTAAAGCTTCTCCTGTTCGAGTGTTCCCGTATATCAAAAATTGTTCGACTAGACACCGTTAAGCTATTAACAAATTTTCAGCTTTCTATTAATAAACTTTTTTTTGGTACGCGGGATCCAAGAATAGAAACTCCAGCTATTCTTCTGATGTATTTAATCTCAGTCGCGTTTATTATTGAGTCATGTTTCTTTTGTACAATACAGTGGAACCCCGATAAGTCGGCCCCCGATAACCCGGAACTACGGCTAACCCGGACCGATTTTTATCAGACAAACATTTCAACAATAAAAATGTATTGCTGTTACAAAATCTCGTGAACCTAATTCATTCATTTGGTGACGTCAATATACGAACGAAACGATTGATGAATCCGACATTACTGAAAACATCAGGGTGCAGATTGGACCCTGTCGCGCAATTCGCAGCAAATAAAATAGTCGTATGTTTTTGGCTTCAATTTATTTCGATTATACATACGCATTTTCAAGGTTCACGAGGTTTTGTACCAACTCTATGTAATATAATATTTGAGAGATAATGGAACCGGATTGAACTACATATAGCATAGTAAAAATGACTCATGGTACACCACATTCATTGTCGAAAACAACAGGAACCTGTATTATCCTTTATTTTTTTGAAACTGTCTGTGTTAGCATTGTTTAGAAAAGACTATTAAAATTCTTTTTTTAACAATGGTCTTAGTCATCACTGTTATTAAATAACATAACATCAGAGACGGTATTGTATGTAGTAAAGTCGTATTATTGTTCGCTTCCGTTTTGTAATCGTTCGTAAATTTATTCAGATTTTGTGTTTGCGTGTCTTTTGTCTATAAGGGCAACAAAACGTAAAAATGTTGTAGTGACAATGGAAAAGAAACTAGAAGCATTAAGTAGAATTGATAAAGGTGAATCTTGCAGCATTATATTATGGTGTCAAAATGATAACAAAAGACAGTTTAATCGGTGCAAAGCTAATAAAGCTAAGAATGAGACTTTTGACGACGCTTTGTATGTGTGGTTTTGTGTGGAATGCGAACGTGGTTTACCAGTGTCTATGTGACAATTATAACGGAGTTTATCTGTAAGCATACAATATTTTATTAATTTTTACCATTTTCTCCGGCTAACCCGGATTTTCGATAACCCGGATCGGCCGCGGTCCCAATTAATCCGAGTTAACGGGGTTCCACTGTACATGTTTCCGCCCCATATGTCACTATCGGATTAACTATACTGTTATATACTCTGAGTTTAGTAAAATAGAAATAATTAGAAATATAATAATAGGTTGTTTGACTAGACTTCTCTGCATAATAAAACGTTGTATAATGGAAAAAAGTACACATCTAAACCTTAAATCAGAAATTTAATAAGCATAAATTGCACAGTCAAGAAATCCAGAACATGTACGTGGAATGTAATTTATTTGTGACATTCTTTATTGCTAATTCCTCAGAAAAATATAATGAAATAATGTTTTTATCCAACTCTTCAAAAGCCACTGCCAATGTAATTAATTAATTTTTGTGAATGACTTTTTTGACTTAAAAGTGTTAATAAAATGTAGAAATGAAGCAAATTGCAAAGGATAAACATCTGTTTTGTGCAAAACAGATTTTCAGTGAAATATTACAAACAGTAAAATTATTTTTCTGCAGCCGTTCCGAAAATAAAACTTTCGGTATGATTTATTAAATCGAAAGTACCATTTTACGCAACTCGTACCGAAAGTAGCCACTTTCGGGACTGATTTTTTCACTTTCTAGACGCCTTTTTTACTTTCGGGACGATTTTGGGTAGCTAGGTAACGACTTTGACAATAACATCAACTTTGTATTTTATTATGACAACGCTTGTCATTTAAGATTCGTGTGTGTGAAAATGGTGGCAACCAAATTAATATCTGAAAAAATTTTAAAAGTACTGACACGTCTAACCCTAATTTCAATACTGCCACTTCTGTTAATATTCCTAACAATATCAATGTAAATAATTGTTATAGTTGTGTTATTAATATTCATAAGTAGATTTTTCTAATGTTGAATTCACGAGAGTAACTTTAAAGTGTTTCGTAAAAGTTCACAAGTAAAGTTTATCCATATAGTCTTTTTAACATACAAAACCGCTGCAGAAAAAATATTGTACGTAACAAGATCCAAAAGTGATTTTACGAGACTCACAGGATTCCAGGACTCGCCTATGGCTCGCCCTGGAAACTTCCTACTTGTCTCGTAAAATATCACTTTCGGAACTTGTTACGTAAATTACTATTATATAATTTATCGACTTTTTTGTCACAGACAGACAATCTTGAGATTGGATTTTGATTTGGATCTGTAGATACCTTGGCCACCATTTAGCCAAGCTTTTAGCCCCAAAAGAAGTAAAATAATTTAGTTTTAATACCATTTTACTTAACAACGTATAAAAAATCCTGATCCAATATTTTCGTCTATATATATTATTTGAAGAACTTGTCATGACAGCAATCGTATCGTTATTTATGGTAGGGTAGCCCAAGCGGGGATTTTTGCAGTTACATCAGCGCGTCAGAAAATCACATGGTGAGAAACCTTGTACCCTGTAAATGTACCCCTACCATAATATATTGGCTCTTAATACATGGGAGTTCATTAAGGGGATCCGAAAAAAAATCTATCCTTAGCAAAACTCTAAATCGTCAGATAAGGTAAGTTAAGTACATACAGAACAGTGTATATTTCAAAAATCTGACGATTTGAGCGGAGCGTAAGGAAATGGGTGTCACAAAATTTCACAAAAAAAGGGAATATTTCGAGAACGTCAAATCGAACCCCCCCCCACTGCAGAGGAGTGGAGGGTAAATTTAAAATTTTAAATGGGCCCCCCCGAATGCTGGGGTGGGGGGTTACTACTTTAAAATCTTAAATAGGAGCCCCATTCTTATAGCAGATTTGGATTCCTTAAGTAAAAATAAGTAACGTTTATTTGAGACATTTTTTCGAATTATGGACAGATGGCGCTATAATTGGAAAAAACGATTGTTGGAAATGAAAAATTCAATTAAAAAATGAAAAGTCTCCATTAAAATGGAAAATAACTTTTTGGTTTTAGGACCTAATCTTTACCCAATAAGTCCCCATACCGCTTTAGTAACTGCATATTTAGCATCCTTGCCTACCCTACTATTATATTTTCCAACTAATATTTATGTTTTGCAAAAAAAATTAAGCGTTTATATAAACACATATTTCCTTATTTTGTACGTTTGTATACAAATTTTCTAATTTATTATTCAAACCGACAAAGATTCTGAAATAGACCTATTCAATATCAAGTAAAAGAAGTAAAAGAAAGACGAGAAACAAGATAGTGAATTAAGTGGACCGTTCGGGCTCTAAAGAAACCGCCAAATCATTAATAGGGATTTTACCGACACTTGAAGGATAAACTAGCAGAGCCTTACGTTAGAGCCCATTTTCCTTTTTGGCCTTCCTTTGATAAATGGCTTATCACACGAGCTTAAAAAATTATCGTTAACGATTTGGGTTAAGCCACCGAAAAAGTGTTTTAATACGTTTATAAGAGACTTTCTTGATTTATCAGTGGATTTTATTCTTCTCTTAGTACATAGTTAATAACTAGAAATAAAATATTTATTGAAATTTAAAAAAAATAAGCTAAAAGATGGTTCTGAGCATGTTATAATCGCCTAATATTTAAATAGTAATTGTTTAATATCGTAATCTAAATTTTTATCGATAAATTATAGAATAATAATTATAGTTATTTCGCTGTTATTATCGATTGTTATGAAAAATCTGTTGACAGATGAAATTTTCATAAAAATGAGGTCCGACAACTGACAGACAACACTTCAGTAGTACCATTTAAAATAATTTTTGGTTCCTTACCCTACATTCTTGTTCTGACACATAAGCTAATTAACATCTTCAAAAATGTTGATGGCTTCAAAATTACAACAAGGAATGTGTAAACGGTATCTAAGTTATACACAAAAACCAGGAATCCCTTCACGACACAAGAATCTTCAAATGTTGTTTATTCCATACCTTGCTTCAGTTGTAACAATGTTTATATAGGGGAAATCTCCCGTAATTTCAACCATAGGGTTGTCTCTCATCGTAGTGACATCAAAAGTATGTCATGCTAACAGAACATGCCTTGATATTAAAAGATGAGTTCAGTTTCGAGGGTTCCTGTATTTTAACAAAAGAAACAAACCACTCTAAACGTATTTTCTTGGAAATGTGTTACATAAAATCTAGTAATTCTTGTATAAATAAAAGGTCAGACATAGATAAACTTAGTAATATTTATTGTGATTTACTTGGACAACACTAAAAATAAAAACACTTACTCGTTATTACACAATACATCTGGGTGTATAATATGTTGCAGATTCTTACGACAACTTCGAATTTTAAAAGGAGCCATCATGGATCTCTGAGTTTGAAAAGAACTACACTAATAAGAACACCTAATTATATTTTAATCTGTTTGTTTTTTCTATCTGTATTCCTGGAGAAGTATGAAGAGCATTGGGAGAGACACGAACAAGGTGACTAGCAGGTCTATTTAATAGAATTATGGAAGTTGGACAAATGCCAGACGAATGGAGAAGCAGTATACTGGTACCTGTTTACAAAAACAAGGGAGATATACTACAGTGTACAAACTACAGGGCTATAAAACTGCTTAGCCACACCATGAAAATATGGGAAAGAGTAATTGATAGACGGATACGTGAAGAGACCGAAATATCCGAGAATATCCGCTTTATGCAGGGCAGATCAACAACAGATGCCATTGTCATTATAAGGAAGTTGATGGAAAAATACAGGAGTAAAGAAACAAACGCTCATATGGTATTCATTGATCTTGAGAAAGCATATGATAGAGTTCCTCGAGAGATTCTGTGGTGGGCACTCAATAAGAAAGGAGTCCCTGGTGAATATGTAAAGATTGTGAGGGATATGTATCAGGGAGTAACGACTAGTGTTAGGACAGGTGTGAGAGAGACTGATAAATTTTATGTAAAAGTAGGATTGCACCAAGGCTCTGTGCTTAGTCCGTATTTATTCTCATTAGTTTTGGACCAGATAACAGCGAAACTACAGGGTAATATTCCATGGTTCTTAATGTATGCTGATGATGTCGTATTAGTAGGAAATAGTGAAAGAGACTTAGAATAAAAACTGGAACAGTGGACGCAAGCTCTGGAGGAAAAATGTTTAAAACTTAGTAGGAAAAGACAGAGTATTTGCAATGTTCATTTAAAGATGGAGTTACTACAAATAAAATGGTATCTTGGGATGGTGAACTGATTGTAAAAAGCAATAGTTTTAAGTACCTGGGATCGGTATTACAGAGTACCTAATGGAGAAATAGATGGAGATGCATGCAGTAGAATTAGGGCTGGATGGATGAAGTAGAAAGAAACGAGTGTTGTGACAAAAAATTCCAATGAAGTTGAAGGGATAATTCTCTATAAAACAGCCATAAGACCGGTTATGATGTACGGAACTGAATGTTGGGCAGTGAAGAAGAAAGAGAAACAACGAATGCATGTGGCGGAAATGCGGATGCTTAGATGGATGAGTGGAGTGACAAAGAAGGATAAAATTAGAAATGAGTATATTAGGGGAAGTGTAGGTGTGGCACCAATTGATGCCAAAATGAGAGAGCATAGGTTAAGATGGTTTGGTCATATTCAACGTCGAGACGTTAATCACCCAATACGAAGAATAGCTGAAGTACAGATTCCTGGAAGGAGTAGAAGAGGAAGACCAAAGAAGACTTGGAGGGAGACGATAAGGCAGGACATGTTGGTAAAGGGGATTGACATTGATATGACCCAAGATAGAATTGTGTGGAGAAATGCAATTAGGGAAGCCGACCCCGCATAGGGATAAGGCAAAGAGAATGATGATGATGTTTTTTCTATCTGTTCTCTATGAGTCAGAGTATGACATACATTTTACAAACATATCGTAATAGATAGACAAGGCAGAGTAATTAGTATGCTCACTTCTGCTATTTAAAATCAAAATTTTTAGAATGTATTGTGTCCCTTGTCTTCTGTTTTTCAACATTTATGTTACTTTAACATGTTGAGTACCATCAAGCTTTCTTTTAATAATCTCACGGCTAGTAAGTGTACTAATACAATGTGATATTTTATTAATACTCACATTTCTGTTGTGCATTACAGAGTCTTGGTAAAGGGATCAAACAATCCCGAAAGCTAGACAAAAAGTCAAA
This sequence comes from Diabrotica virgifera virgifera, assembly GCF_917563875.1. Classification (NCBI taxonomy): domain Eukaryota; kingdom Metazoa; phylum Arthropoda; class Insecta; order Coleoptera; family Chrysomelidae; genus Diabrotica; species Diabrotica virgifera. The sequence continues at coordinate 17,500,107 of NC_065443.1, forward strand.
AGAGTGCTTCTTTGATATTCTGGCCAACCTTCTGACTACCCTAATAAATCAAAATAAGAACCTCTAAGTGCTTATCTTGACATCATAGAATAATTTGCTGGTTTTTATAAAATTTATGAATGAGGGTTTTATTTATGAATGAGGCTTTTACTTATGAATGATTCACAAGTAGAAAACAATCTATTAATAGGTTTAGTTCTGTTTACGGAGAAAGACAGTTATTGAGAAAACTACGTATTCAAGTAAACTAAGCAAAATATCCTAAGCAAGTATAATCTAAGCATATAAATTTTTGAGTCCCTTTTATCTGATTGCTACCATAAACGTAACGAACTGAAGTAGTAGACACTTTCTCTAACCACATTTTAGCACCTTTCACAGCACACCAATATAAGCAGACACATTTTTGGCGACCCGAGCTCCGTACTTGTGTGCCAAATTATACGAGTGTGGGAATAACGCAGAGGGTAGTGATTAAAAATATCAAATTTCCGTTTTCATTTGTAAACATAATTAGGGATATATCTCGCCCAAACGCGCCGTTTCGTTAAAATTTAGAACAAGTGGGGTCGTTTTATGTCTACCTGTAGAGCAGTGTTTTAATAATTTATTTGACGGGGCTTCGTGTAAAAATACTTGAGTCGGATTAATAGCTTAGGGTTCCGGGAAGTAAAATTAGGTCCTCTCATTGTTGATTTTTAAGTCAAGTTCGTGGTGTATATTACAAAAGTTTTCCACAAATCCTAACTAAATTAAAACAGTTATTAAAAATAACATTAATGGGACCAAGTACACTGGAAGTAAAAAAAGTATATTTTTGTTTACAGTCTGATTTAAATTTTTATTGTTACCACACCTATTATTCATAGATATATTTTTAAACGTTAAACTTATTGAAATTAGTTAGATAATTAATTAAGTAATAAATAATTGAATAAAACATACAATATTGATACTAATATAGCAACTAGTTAAACTCAATACAATTATCAGCATAAACAATTTATTGCAATACCATTCTCTCTCTTTTGTTACAATTACACATGTACCCATATATTGAAGCGGTTTTTCTCTCGGCTGGGCAGCAGAAATAGATATCTTATTCTCTCGCGTAGTGTATAATCCGGTTCGAAGGACCATGATTAAGCGTTAAACTTGTTGAAATTAGCTGGATAATTAATGAAATAATAAAAATTAAATAAAACATAAATAGTATGATCGGAAATACAATAGCAATTAGTCGAGCTTCACACAATTATCACTATAAAAGATTTTTGTGGTTGCTAGGTTGTTTTTCTCGGCTAGGTTGCAGATGTCTAGATGTCGATGATATTCTGGCCTCTCTTCTAAATTGCAGGGTAGTTAGGCTATTTATGAAAAAAAATAGGAAGTGACACCTTTCTTTGCTTATCGAAGAACTCAGGGTGATCAGAAAGACATGTGGGATCAATTTCGTTTGCAATTTGTCTTGGAATAATTTAAAGCACGACACTTTTTATTAAAACATGCTTCTGGGTAAAAGTTAGGACCCTTCACATACACACATGGTGTAAGGATATCTTCTAATTTATCGCGTGGTTATTGAAAAATCTTGCATGCTGTTTCGAAATGCATATGAGTTGCCATTTTAAGGTGGGAGAATTAAAGGAGATAGTCAGCTTTTAAATAATAAATGTAAAATATAATAGAATAATAAAGCTAAGTATATAAAATATTTAAATAAACATTAAATACTCTATCAAACCAAGATCTAAGTCTAGAAATACTATTTTAACCCAATAGATTAATATAGTTGTTCTATATTCTATATATTGATGTTAATGAATTTCACAAGAAATTTCACAAAAAGCAAATTAAGCTACTTCAAATTTAATACCGGAGAAGTCAAAAGTCATCAAAAGATAGAACACCAAAACAAAAATAATATTGAAGAGAAAAAGACGGTTTTTGCTTGCTTTTGATTCAGAGGGATGAACAATCCCTGGGCAGCTGTTACTGTCTTACAGACTTACTCAGCAGAGCTAGCGTGCATACCTCGGTAAAATAATATTATTAGTTATACCTCCTTTACGAAAAGAAAACAGAACATGGGCAAGAAATCCCAAAGAGAAAGTGGATGCGTTCGCTGATTATTTAGAAAACATATTTCAACCAAACCCTGGGGAAACTCATGTAGACAATGAACGAATAGCTACTGATTCTGTTAACATACAACTGACTACTACAAAAGAAGTTCAACAATTAATCAAGAACATCAATACAAAAAAAAGCGCCTGGGTTTGACCTGATCAATGGTGAGATACTAAAAAAATTACCTAGAAAAGCCATAGTAAAGCTTACTACACTAATAAATGCATCCTTTAGGCTTAGATAATATGTTCCCATCCTTTGGAAAACTGCAGAGGTTATAATGATACCCAAAGTAGGACAAGATAACCATGAATTAACATCATACAGGCCAATCTCCTTACTATCCATAATCTCAAACATGTTTGAAAAATTACTACTACGAAGAATGAGCCATATAATGGAAAAAAAAATATTATTCCAACACACCAATTTGGATTTCGTGATAAACACTCCACAATTGACCAGATCCATCGAATAGTAACTGAAATAAAGAAAGCATTGGAAGGGGACAAAATTTGTTCAGCAGTATTCCTGGATATCGCAAAAGCATTTGACAAAGTGTGGCACGACGATCTGTTAATGAATCTAAAAAAATATTTCCTATGCAACTCGTTGAAATATTGCAGTCATACCTACACCAGCGAACATTTAGAGTTAAAATGGAAAAACGAGTACTCTGAGTTAAAGCAAATAAATGCAGGGTTTCCGCAAGGTAGCGTTCTTGGACCAATACTACACCTTTTGTACACATCTGACATTCCGGAGAGGGAAAACATCCAACTGGCGATATTTGCTGATGATACAGCAGTCCTGACAATAGGAGCAACTATAGAGGAATCTACGATTAACTTACAAAATGCAATTAATGGCATGGAAGGCTGGTCCAAAAAATGGCGTATAAAGTTTAATGAACATAAAGTCGGTTCATATTAACTTCACTAACAATAAAATCAATAATCTTCCAATTATCCTAAACAACAACGTTGTTCCTTATAAAAAACAGCGAAATATCTGGGTTTAAATCTCGATGTCAAACTAAAATGGAAGGAGCACGTTAAAAAGAAAACTTGAGCAGTTGAAGATAGTACAAAAATATGTATTGGCTAATAGGTAGGTACTCTCAACTTTCCATCCAGAACAAAGTACTAATTTACCAACAGATATTGAAACCGGTGTGGACCTATGGCCTACAATTATGGGGCTGTACCAAAAAAAGCAATTACCGAAATTTAGAAACGCTCCAGAACCGAATATTAAGGAATATTGTATGTGCTCCTTGGTATGTTCGGAATGACGATTTGCGTAGAGATCTTAAAATCGAATCTATGCCAAATGAAATAAAAAAGTCGCCAGGAGACATGAAGAGAGGCTCTATACGCATCACAACCATGAAGCACTTCAGCTTCTTGTCAACGAACCCCAGATGCAAAGGCTCAAGAGGACTAAATCGTTCGAGCTCGTGTAATGTGTGAAGTTGTTCCGGGCTTAGTTAGTGTTTTGCATTGTATTGTAGCCACAACAAAGACGTGAGCAATTAGTGAAAAGCAGAGTCAGTGCTGTGCTGTGTAGCCACAACAAAGAAGTGGACATTTCATGTAAAAAAAAATTTAGGATGGACCAGGTGACATCTACATAGTTTACAAACATTTTTAGGGAAATTAGGTTAAAGAAAAAATACTGATTAATCTTGTAGATTAGGTGTATTTATATTGTTTAAATAAATAAAAAAAAGTTATGCAGAACTAATCATTGTGGTCCAACTATCTTCAATACACATTACATTACATCACAACACATTAGAAGCATTGTAATCTCCATTTTTAAAGCAATTCCCGAGATAAAAATCTAATCGTGACATATCACACATCTTTAATTAAAAAAATGTGAGTTCTTCCCATTAATTACATCTCTAACTAAATCACTACATTTTATTAGGGATTTACTAACAGAAATTAAATAAAGCTTGACTGTCTCTTCGGCAGTGCTGATCATATATTTACATTAAAATTATGAGTCATTTCTCCTTACATTCTCGTATTCGTCTATAAAAGTACTCGTAAAATTTACCTCATTTGAGATTTGAGAGTGTATGTCTGTATAGGATGGAAAGTCAGTCTTCTGGTAATTTATGTTAATGGAATGTAGTAAATTGTGTAGTAATCATAGCTGGAGAGATAATTTTGTTTTATAATAAATAAACTCTTATACAAAACTCCTGGGCAGATACATTTATAATAGTGAGAATATTAAGACAGTATTTAACAAGGCGAAGCAAAGATATATAAAATAGTCAAACAGAGAGCAAAGAAAGCAAAAGATTTTAATCAGATTAGATGTATCCGAGATGAAAATAATAAAATACTAATTCACCAAAAGGATGTCAAAAAGAGATGGAGAAAGTATTTTGACAGTTTAATAAATGAAGAATTTGACAGACAGCCTATGGAGTTAACGGAGACAGTAACAGCAATGGTTACAAGAATAACAAACGAGGAAGTGGCTCAAGCGCTTTAAAAAATAAAGAAAGGAAAAGCAGTCAAAAAGTATGGAAGTTGGACAAATAGAGGAATGGAGGAGCAGTATATTAGTACCTGTCTACAAAAACAAGGGAGACACATACAACAATGTACAAACTACAGGGCTATAAAACTACTTAGCGACACCACGAAAATAAATATGGGAGAGAGTAATCGATAGACGGATACGTGAAGAAACCAAAATATCCGATAATCAATTTGGCTTTATGCAGGGCAGATCAACAACAGATGCAATCTTCATTGTAAGGAAACTGATGGAAAAATACAGGAATAAAGAGACCAACGCTCATATGATATTCATTGATCTTGAGAAAGCATATGATAGAGTTCCTCGAGAGATTCTGTGGTGGGCACTCAATAAGAAAGGAGTCCCTGGCGAATATGTAAAGATTGTGAGAGATATGTATGAGGGAGTAACGACTAGTGTTAGGACAGGTGTGGGAGAGACTTATAAATTTCAGGTGATAGTAGGATTGCACCAAGGCTCGGTGCTTAGTCCTTATTCATTCTCATTAGTTTTGGACCAGATAAGAGCGAAACTACAGGATAGCATTCCATGGTGCCTAATGTTTGCTGATGATGTAGTGTTAATAGGAAATAGTGAAAGAGACTTAGAACAAAGCTGGAACAGTGGAGACAAGCTCTGGAGGAAAAAGGTTTAAAACTTAGTAGGACAAAAACAGAGTATTTGGAATGTTCATTCAAAGATAAAGTTACTACAAATAAATTGGTATCTTTGGATGGCGAAATGATTGTGAAAAGCAATAGTTTTAAGTACCTAGGATCGGTATTACAGAGTAATGGAGAAGTAGATGGAGATGCATGCAGTAGAATTAGGGCTGGAGGGATGAAGTGGAAAGAAGCGAGTGGTGTGTTGTGTGACAGAAAAATTCCAATGAAGCTGAACGGAAAATTCTATAAAACAGCCATATGATCTACAGAACTGAATGTTGGGCAGTGAAAAAGAAAGAGGAACAACGAATGCATGTGGCGGAAATGAGAATGCTTATATGGATGTGTGGAGTTACAAAGAAGGATAAAATTAGAAATAAGTATATTAGGGGAAGTCTAGGTGTGGCACCAATTGATGCCAAAATGAGAGAGCATAGGTTAAGATGGTTTGGTCATGTTCAACGCCGAGACGGTAATCACCCAATAAGAAGAATAGCTGAAGTGCAGATTCCTGTAAGGAGTAGGAGAGGCCAAAGAAGACCTGGGGGAGACGATATGGCAGGACATGTTGGTAAAGGGGAGTAACATTGATATGACCCAAGATAGAATTATGTGGAGAAATGCAATTAGGGAAGCCGACCCCGCATAGGCATAAGGCAAAGAGAGTGATGATGAATGATGATGATTAAGACAGTATTTAGCAAAAAACCATTATTAATAAAATTATAAAGCATAAACAACACCACACACATCTTATGGAAAATATAATGTCATTCAAATAAAAAAAATCACATGAATCGATTCGTCTCAAAATTACAAGCATTTCATATCATTGGGCCAACTCTAAATTTTGATTAATAACCGCGTACATTATTATTAAAGTTTATAAATGGAAATCACATTTTTGAAGGCCATAAAACTGTCATTCATAAATACTATTAATCTAGTCGCTATTAAAATAGCTTAACCCACCGAGAGCTAAGCTGATTAAAGGTACTACGTACTTCTTCTTTTTCAAGGGATTTTTCTGTAAGTATAATGTAGTATATTATATATTTTCTGCGAACTGGTATTTTCAGTGTTTTGAGTTCACATTTGTTTAATATTGTTTCATATTATGGATTAAATTATCAATTTATTTAATTAATTGCCTTGTTTATCATAATCTATTCTAATTTCGGCTTACTCAATATTTTACATTAATCAAGAACACGTTAACTTTATTATTATCGTAAATTAAATATAAATTATCAAATGGAAATTAAATGAAAATAGCATAAACTTTACTGTCCATTTTATTGTATCATGGAATTACGTTGTTTAATAATTCTCTGTTTTTAATGATATTACGAAAGAAATAAAAGGGAAAACATATCATAGGTGTACACATAGGTTAGGTACATTTGTTTATTGGTGAATTCCTATTCACCAATAATTTGATAAAAAATTAAATTAACAAGTATAAACATCTCAAACTTCTGATAATCTGTTCTTCTGCGTTTACTTTTAAAAGGTCTATTATACCATGATTCATTTCACGTAAAATAATTTTTATTAATTATAATATATTTTCAGTAGGGGTTACTTACTTGGTGTTACATTCATTTGCTTCCATACACCACTAACTGTGTTACTTGTGTCTAATAACAAATACTTGTTGAAATCACCATGCAAATTTAAGCTAGGAATTGCTTTTGGATATAATCTATACTCTATTTGATATTGGAGCAAAAGCCAATATAAGATTCCTCTTGCTTGTCTTTACCCCTTTATTACTCTCCTCTTAATATTTGTCATAAACTTTATTTGAATAATTTCCTATTTCCTCTTCCTGATTCGCTTTCTTTTTTGTCGTTTGACAACCACCAGGTATCTTTATTGCCAAACTTTGTTCTTCATATTTTTCAAGTATTTTAATAGCAATATCACTAATGATGCTGGCTTTTGTAGATTTCCATAAAACCTTTGACATGGTAGAATTTGACAAAATATTGGAAGCACTACAAACATGCCTCATTGACTACCGATACACAAGGTTGATTTACAATAAATACAAGAACGCAACTTAAGGCAAGAGAGAGGTTCGACCGGCTCTGTCCCGTCATACAGCTGATCGACTATAATAACTTTTATTTATATTTAATTTAGAATGTGTGTACTGATTTTCAGCCTTAGTAAATGGATTTAATTACTTTCGTAGGAAAGCAACTTTGATACCCTCTTAGTAACCCCTGTTCTACGTTTCGCTTGACCGACCGCAGTATGTTTCTCTAACACTCACAGTAATTAACTGTGAAAAATCTAGGTTTAGTAAATTCAAAGAGATTTTTCAGCGCTGCCTCTTGGTCTAATAGTATATTTCTTTCTGACCGAGTTAAAAATGAAGACTTAAAGCGAAGAACAGGAGTTACCGGTGTAATTTCCCGAATTGCCACACTGAAATGGAACTGGGCCGGATATGTCGCCCGAATCAGTGATGAAAGGCGGATGAAGAGATTACTTGAATGGAGGCAGAGATTAGACAAAAGAAGTAGAGGAAAATCCCCTACTCGTTGGACTGACAATCTCTCTAACAAAAGAAAATGTTAAGAAATTGGATGCAATGTGCTTAAACAGAGCACAATGGACAAAAATGAGTGAGGCCTATGTCCAACAGTGGATGCAAAGGTCTGAATTACGATGATGATCTCTAATGATACTGGTCATCTTGCTCCATATTGTATTAGTAATTCCTTTCATGTTCCAATTTATTTTTTCTACTATTATGGTCATGAATAGACTTTCTGTCTTCTCTTTTAACATCCACTACTGGTTTCCACTCGAAAGATGTTTAAAAACTACACTAAATTTGTGTCAACTTTTTATCGGAGAGTTCATTCTTTTGAGAGCAGTGTATTTTGTAACAAAATTGATTCCTACGTCAAGTATAAATCAATAATACAGATATTATGTACTTAGTGAAAGCTCAATGCAGTATTAAAGATTGGTTTGCTATTTATTGTGAATAATTTATGGGCCCGAGCAATTTCGGATTAACTTGCCAACATCGATCTTGCGCCCTAGTACTTAAAAGCGATCGTTTTAATAAAATATGTTGACAGTTACACCGTCAACTTTGAAATGATACTTTAATTCAGTTTAAATTGAAACCTAGTTAATATAAAACGAGAAAAGCTGGTGTAACTAGCTATAATAAAATTTTGTACAGTTTACTCAAAAAGTTTCTTCAAATACACTGTTTGAAAATTCGAAAGAATATCAAAGCCCAGTATACATGGCATTCATAGACTTCCGAAAGGCATTTGATGCTATAGTATAGATAGAACATTGGGATATCAAAAACTCACTACAGAACGGCAAAACCCTATACAAAAACGCGAGTACCACAATAAAATTGACGGACGAACACGTTACAGAACATATAAAATTTGAAAGAGGAGTCAGGCAAGGAGACATAATATCGCCAAAATTGCTCCATCAGGCTATGGAAGACATTTAAAAAAATTTAAAGGGAAACATATGGAATAAGAATAAATGGAGAGATCTTGAACGACTTGAGATATGCAGACGATATAGTCCTGATAACAGATAAAAAGGAAGAGTTACAGAAGGTGGTTGAGGAACTAGATAGAAAAGCGATAGAAGTAGGTCTAGAGATGAACTATAGTAAAACCAAGACTATGACAAACCAAGAAGACAAATTATAAATAGTAGTTAAGTAGAATGAATTAGAGCAAGTGGCAGAATACATATACCTAGGACAGATAATAAAGCTGAACAGGGACAATGAAACAGAAGAAATAAAAAGAAGAACTAGATAAGTATGGGCATCATTTTGTAAACTATCATATATTCTAAAAAAAAAATAAAAAGTAGGTACCCTCAATAAAAATTTAATGTTGCAACCAGGTGTGCATTGTTTTGTCCTTAGAAAAGTGGTTTATGTGTATTTCTGATTCCCTTAGTATAAGAAGTGTTGTATCGTGCACTCTACTGCACCAATCGCGCTATATAAAGTAGATATATTATCGTGGTTTGGTAAACGAGACAGTCGGCATAAAAGTGAATGGAAGTTTAATTAATAACATTGGGTATGCCGACGATACCATTATAATAGCCGACAACTTGGAAGACTTAAAAAGAATAATTAACAAAATATTTGGTGGAGATTACGGACTCTCTCAACATCAAAAAAACCAAAGTACCCCGCACAAACCTTATGGAAATTAGGTCCCAGTGGATTTCGTTCATACTTTGGGAACATACTCTTTGAAGCATCCTGATAAAAAGTTCTCATGGGCACAACTACTCTTTGAAGCATCCTGATAAAAAGTTCTCATGGGCACAACTCAATCGTATGAAGGATTTTTAAGATATAGAGGCACAAACTCGGAAAATTATAAGATTTACTGAGTATTCCAATTCCTTGAGTTACTGGTTATCTGGCAACATGTAGAAGTTTGGATCAATGAGAAGTACTAGTAGCCTAGGATTTTTTCCTGGCTATCGAATGGCGAACTTTACTTTGACCTTGATCTTCAACGAACGTCATCTTCTAGAGTTAAATTGATATAAACAGATTACTCATGGGTTTTTGGGATCATTAAATACGAATATGCCTTCAGAATTTACGTCCGGAGGACGTGGTGGGCAGCGCCACTGCAAGGGACGTCATCTTCTAGAGTTTCGATGGTTTTCAGCATTTAATTGATGCAAATGAATTACTGGAGGGTTGTTTCAGGTCGCTATAAACACAAATAGGCCATCAGAACTGACTCCCAGAGCACCTGGTTTCCAATGTCAATGAAAGGCGCTCCTGGAGTTTCGAGTGTCTTTGGTACTACATTAATGCAAACGGATTAGTTATAGGTTTTTGAGGTTGCTGAACACGAATACGTGATCAGCACAGACACAGGAGCAACTGGCGCCTAAGACAGGTTACCTTCTTGAGTTAAAAACCTAAGAGTATTCCATTTAATTCCTCCGAAACTCCAGAAGATAACCAGTCTTAGGCACCATGTGCTCCTGTGTCTGTGCTGATCACGTATTCGTGTTCAGCAACCCCAAAAACCTATAACTAATCCGTTTGCATTAATGTAGTCCAAAGACCTTGAGACCTTTCATTGACCTTGGAAACCAGGTGCTCCGCGAGTCGGTTCTGGTGGCATGTTTGTGTTTAGCGACCTCAAAAAACCCCCCAGTAATTCATTTGCATCAATTAAATGCCGAAAACCATCGAAACTCTAGAAGATGACGTCCCTTGCAGTGGCCCTGTCCACCACGTTCTCCGGAGGTTAATTCTGATGGCATACTCGTGTTTAGCGATCCCAAAAACCCATGAGTAATCTGTTTATATCAATCTAATGCCCAGAACCCTCGAAACTCTAGAAGATGACGTCCGTTGAAGGTCAAGGTCAAAGTAAAGGTCGCAATTGGATAGCCAGGAAAAAATCCTAGCCTACTAGTACTTTTCTTTGATCAAAACTTCTAAATGTTGCCAGATAACCAGTAACTCAGGGAATTGGAATACCCAGTAAATCTTATAATTTCCGAGTTTGTGCCTCTATATCTTGAAAATCCTTCATACGATTGAGTTGTGCCCATGAGAACTTTTTATCAGGATGCTTCAAAGAGTATTTTTCCAAAGTATGGACGAAATCCACTGGGACCTAATTTCCATAAGGTTTGTGCGGGGTACTTTATGAAAATTAGCAAGAACAACAATACAAACGAAATATTAACGATAGGTGGCCAGTAGATTGAGAGAATAAAAAATATACTTAGTTGGGAACGGTAATCACAGAAAATAATGATTCTACTATAGAAATAAGAGTGAGAATTGAAAAAGTACGTGCAAACTTCGTGAAAATATTTTATGCAGCAAAGATTTGACTTTGGCCCTCAAAATAAGACTAATTAAATGTTATGTACACAGTGTGCTTTATAAGTAGCTGAATCATGGACATTAAATCGAAATGCAATAAATCGACTTAACGCTTTTGAAATGTGCACATTTAGAAGAGTGTTAAGGATTTCATGGGTAGATAGAGTCACGAATATAAAAGTGTTAAGGAGAATACGCAGAGAGAGGAAAATTGAAAACACAATAAAAGAAAGGAAATTACAATATCTCGAACATGTAATGAGATGCGAAATATATAACATTTTGAGACTCATAATTCAAAGAAAAATAGAGGGTAGGAGCAGTGTTGGTAGGAGACTAGTTTCCTTTTTGAAGAACCTGAGAGAATGGTTTGGTTGCAGCTTAAGCAACTGTTCCAAGCAGCTGCCTCGAAGGAGAAAATAGCCATGATGATTGCCAATCTTTGTCGCGAAGATGGCACTTAAAAAGAAGAATCATCCTGCATCAGCCTGTATTTAAGTTCTGATATCAGCAATGTTTTTCTAATTGCTCACTAATATTCATCACTCCTCTTCTCTTTAAATACCGCGTTAATGGCGTTTTTTACACTGTACTACAAGGATGATATTTTTGTGCCTTTGATAGGTGTATTATAACTGGTCTAATTATTACGAATGTCACCGGCTTATTTATATTTCTATTATAGTTTGCTCTAGTACATAATTCTACGTCGCATATAAATAACTTCTCCATGCTAACCTGATAGTTACTATTATTCCAAAAAGACTACTTTCTTTTTCTATTTAGGTGAATTATATCCTTCTTTGAAAGTGATATACGAGGTTCGAGCTTACTTCCCTAAAAACAAATACGGGACATGTCAATTGCAAATATACTTTTTTCAAAAATACATAAATTATATCCAGCTAGGCCGCCATTCCCGTTCCAGGACAAAAACAAATATTTCATCCCGCTACATTATCTCGGCTGATCGTGAGGGAATCGAGTGGGATTTCTACTGGGGGTTCGGGAAACATGTATAAAATCTGGTTAAGCGTTCAAGGATCAGATTAATATTTCACGGTGTAATAGGACAATGATGTACGTGCAATGTTACTGTGAAATATCTGTTGTTCACTAGCAAATAAACTATGAGTTTGATCCTGTCTAATTTTGCATTTTAATAAACAAAATACATACGTAGTACCAATGCTAGTAAATAACGTTGTATAATAACAAAACTACTATAACCATCATCAGCAAATCATGGAAAGTGACTACGTAGCCTTGTGAATATTACAATATGGTGCTTCATGGAAGACTGAAGAAAACAAAGATTTTCGAATTATTTTACGTGTTGATATGAAAGCAAAACATAATGTAATATATATTAAGTCTTCCTTATTAGGGATGGCGGTTTTTGACAAAACACCGATTTTCGGTTGTACCGTTTTTTTTTTGCTTACGGTTTAATCTGGCGGTTATAACCGGCCAAAAAACCTGTTTTTCCAAAAACCGGTTTTCGGTTTTTTAATCCAATAGGTTACAATGTTACATTTACAATACACTTTAGTTTACAATACTCCACTCGACCCGATATCAATATTATCAAAATTAGTACTATCGAAAAAACATCAATATCAATATAAATAAAACACAATTTTTAATAAAACTATTTTATTATATTAATTATTATATTTATTAAACAAATTTAATTTACCATTTAAAACTATAATCCTCTAAAATACCCACCAATTTTCCTCTCCTCCCAAACCCAAAAAATTCCCCAAGCATTTCAACTTATAAAAAATTTCCAAGACTCTTTCAAATGGGATTTAAAATAATAATATCAGCATAAATATTTTACTTAAAAATAAATTGGATAATGCAATTTATTTTTATATTTTTATTTATAATATTTACAATATTTTTACTATCATCAAAAAAAACTATATATGTATTACTTTTAACACGGTTGTATATTTTTTATAATAGGTACATTTTAACTCATTTAATACTTCCTGTATTGGTGTATCGTTTTGAAAACGTAGGGAAATCCTTGGAGATTCGTATTTGTAATCGGTAATTCGATATTCATAGTCATAGCATTATTTTTGGTAATCAGAAACGGTCATTCACCCACTTTCAGTGTCAAGAGTCAAGTGTGAAAAATAGATGATGTTTGCGTCTATCTAATTATGAGTGATATCCAAAATAATACCTAACCTAATCCTAATCACCGTAAAAACAATAACCGGTTTTTACTTTAAAAAGAAAAAACCGGTTCATCGACGACTATAATCAAGTATATTCAAATGGGAAATAAGCCACAATTTTACCTAAAAATGATTTTATTAACGTTTGGACGCCCAAGTCGGGTGTCGTTGTCAAAATCAAAATACAACGACACCCGACTTGGGCGTCGAAACGTTAATAAAATCATTTTTAGGTAAAATTGTGGCTTATTTCCCATTTGAATATACTTGATTATAAAAATGCCACAAGAAAATAGCTTCAGAACAACATCGACGACTATATTCCATAGTTTTGGTGACAATACTTGGAGGCGTCGCTTAGTTACCTTCAGGTTTATGGGCACCTTCATACGTATGTGTGGATATGATTCTGCTGTAAATATACTTGAATGTTGTGTTATCGATTTTTTCTTCTATATCTAAAAATGCAACAAGTGCAGCTTCTTTTTGTTTTAAAGACCTTTCGTTTTTTTTCATGGTATTCAACATGAATGAAGTCAGAAATATAGGCCTATATGATTTTGCTGAGGTGTAATCTATTTTTCCTGGTTTGGGAATAAACGCCACCCTCGCTCTTCCCTAAGCTTTGGGAATGTATTCCAGAGCGTGGCTAGCTCTAAATATTGTGGTCTTATTTGAGTATGTAAGGCGTTTTAAAGGTGAGTTAATTGCATAACAGATTTTTTCGAAATATTCTTAAAAATGTCATCAGTAATGAAATCAAAGTCAGGTACTTTTTTGCACAAATGTTGCTACGTTGAAACTAGTGCGGTATTTAGTAGACTGGATAAGTACATGTGGCAAGTTATTAATTTTGAGAAACATTGAGCCTTGTGATGGATGACCGAAGTTATCTTTAACGTAAGTTATCCTGTAGTTGAGTTATAATCCTCGAATTGGTGTGATGTATCATATTCTTTAACTTAACTGCATACTTGCGTTATTTCTAATGTCACTAATGCCCGATTTCACCAAAGATACCTAAACAGTTGCCTTATTAAGTAATTCTTATCGATAGGAACTTCTTAAGTCAATACTTAGAAACAATCGCATTTCACAACTAAAAGAACTGCTTATCTAGGAAATGCTTTCCTAGGTATTACCTACGGCGCATTTGAACTATTTTTGATAAATAAAAAGAAGAATAAGATGACATTTTCTTACTTTTTCGATTATTTGTCATTATTGTTTGTTTGCCAATTTGGTTTTATTCAGTTTTGTACTATTATAGTTATTTTGTATGTTATTTGTATGTACAGTGAAATTGAGGAAAAGAAAAGAGTTGTAAATTTCACATATGACGAAAAATTGAAGTTGGTTGAATTGTCATTAACGAAATAATTTTAAAATAAATAATATGTTGAAAATTGCTTTTTATTATTAATTTTTTAATGACACACTTTTAGTTATAATCATGAATGGGTTTTTGAAACACAACACTAGTTTGTTAGGTAGTAGGTAGACTACATAATTTTGTCAATAGACCTGTAAAAAACTCCAAAGGATTTTCTATATTTTCCAACACATATTATATTAATAATATAAAAGAAAATACCAAATTTCAACTAATATACTAATTACAGAATAACAGCAAAATTAAAGTAAGAAGCAAATTATTGACAAACGTCACAAGTACATTAGTCAAAATTGTAAAAATATAACCTGACTGTCAATGATAAGTAATACCTAAAGTTTAGAGAGATCGAAATCCGTATCCTAACGTAAGGTAATGCTTAAGCGGTTTAGGCAATTCTTATCGTATGGTGAAATCCGTTTTAGAGGTAGGAAGTGCCTAAACCCACTTAGGTAATTCTTATATATTTAGGTATCGTTGGTGAAATCGAGCATAACTGTCACTTTATAACGCGACGTTAGGCCTCAAGTTATGAGATAACTCTGTAGTTATGTTAAGGATTGTAAGGTTACGTTTATGTTTTGATTTGTTTTTAGATAGAAATCAAGTGAATATTTAACGTAGAACGCTGCTTCAGATTGTCCCAGGACCTTGTTCGGCATTTTATTAATTTAATAAATCAAATTTAATATCAAATATAAAGCAGCACAAAATTATCAAAAACATAGACCTAAGATAACAATTAAAAATTCTTTTGCATCTCTGGTGGATTGTGCAATTGTGTCCACGTCATCGTCGTACATTGATAACTACTTTATGCTAGATTAAAATTACTTGTTGGTCTACTTTGACCAGATTGTAGTTGCATCCAAACGAAAACCGTTCTAGTACCAGAAAACCAGTCTAGTCTGGCAATCTAAGTATTGTCACCGTATAGGTACTCTAGTAGACGATTATTTAATAAAAATAGATTCCCTATTACATCTCAGTATCGATTACAGTCTTTTCACGTGTTGTATACAAAAGTGAATCATCAGACGTCTCCCTGTCATATCCTTACGTGAGGTTAAAACACAGATTGAAATAATTAACCCAAAACATCTTAAGCACCTTTAAATAAACATGCATTGTATCAAAAATTCGTAGTTGCCTATGGGGTTTAAAGGGGATGAAACTTTATACTCCCCTCGTTAAAGAAAATGGACCATTTAACTTTGAATTAGCTCTTAATGAAAACAAGATAGGGTATTATATATACTTTGATACTATCTAATTACTAGAAGTTGAAGTAGAAGGGCGGGTAAGAGAAACATTCATCGAAATCAGTTTAAACTTCATACAGGTGAAAGACAAAGACGAGAACTCCGTGTACTGGGGGAAGGAAGTTGCTCAACTACGAGTAAGTGATGATATTAATGTATATTGCAACGGTTAATTAACTTCATAATTTATTATACAAGAACAGAATTTAAATGTTTTACTGAAAATATTTAGGTTCTGAAACTGCTTTCTGTTTATAGGCCAGGGTAATAAGAAAAAAATATACCCTGTTCGTGACACTTCAGCAGCCAGGGTACTGAAGCGTTTTTTCGAGAAGTAATACCTATACGAACAAATTGTAACTATTTCCTGCTTAGGATCTGGCGGCCATTTTTATTTATAAACAACTAACTGCCAAAAAATGGTATTTTCCCCTTTTTTTCAAATCAACGGGAAACAGTGAAACTTATGATTTTTTTAGTCCAAATATCTTCGATATTATGGAAAAATCTTTAAAATGACATATCAAAAAGTATGATATACTTATTTATTGTTAATATAATTTCGAAAAAAAGGTCGGAATTGCAAAAAAAAATATTTTTTCAATAACTGTTGTAAAAATTAGTGTACAGCTTTGAATTTTTTGTCAAATGAGGATTCTTTGGTGCTTAATATGTGATAAAAATTTCAAAGCGATTCATTCAATTGTTTAAATTTTATCAAATTGTTTTTCCCAGAGAGCATTTTTTTGCAATAACATAAGTCAGAAAAAAATGACCTTAGAACCATTCCACAGGTGTCAAATGGAAGAGCATGAGCTACATTTTCAACATGGTTTAACAAAAGTGAATAAAAAATGCATTTATTAGTAATAAATAATTATGCAAAGTAGCGTCAATTTTTCCTTTTAAACTTTTTGAATAACTTTTTTCAAAAAAATTAACTCTTTTACCATGTTTTAAGTGCACAACTACCAGGTAATGTTATCTATATCATAATTGATAAAAAATTGTAATAAATATGTATAATTTCTTATATAACAAAATAAAAAGTTTATTAGGAAAGATTTACGATACTTTTGCATAATTATTTATTACTAATAAATGCATTTTTTATTCACTTTTTTTAAACCAAGTTGAAAATATTATATAAAGGTATAAGCCAGCAGTTGGCTTTTACCTTTCTCTTTGTGAAGACAGAGAAATCAACTCAACCACCCACATGCTTGTGGTATAGTCATATGGTGCCTTGAGGTATACCCTTTAAATTTCACCCATCGCCAGGGTTTCATAAATAATATGCCAATGTAAGACCTTTTGTCGGCATTTTAAGGGTTTTAACCCATGTATTTTTGGTGGCTTAGCATATAGAGATTGCTTAGAACACTGATGATGCTCTCTTTAGAGCGAAAACGTTCTGTATTTTAATGTAGCCCTTTATGGGGGTTTTCAAACTAATATACCTTTTACACAGAAGATCCTTTTCTTCAATTTTTTTTTTAAATTTGTTTCAAAAACAAGCAAGCAAGCAAAACAGCAAGTTGCTTCCACACAGCCATGATGTGAACAAGTCAAATTTAGCTCAATGGTACTTCGAGCGTGAAACATTGGATATTTTGTATATCCATGTGTAAAGTCATATCATTTTTATATGTTCCAACGACGGATTAATTTTAAAGGGTTTTTACCCTAATATTTTTACTTTGGTGGTTAGCAGGTTTGATTCAAGAAACACTGATGATGCTCGGTCAACCGATTGAAAACTAGTTCTGTTTGTTTTATGATGTAGGCCTTTATAGGGATTTTAACAAATATAAGGATTTCATGGTTTTTTTTTTCAAATAAATGGTATCTTTGGATGGTGAAATGATTGTGAAAAGCAATAGTTTTAAGTACCTAGGATCGGTATTACAGAAGAATGGAGAAGTAGATGGAGATGCATGCAGTAAAATTAGTACTCGATGGATGAAGTGGAAAGAAGCGAGTGGTGTGTTGTGGGACAGAAAAATTTTAATGAAGCTGAAGGGAAAATTCTATAAAACAGACATAAGGCCGACTATGATGTACGGAACTGAATGTTGGGAATTGAAAAAGAAAGAGGAACAACGAATGCATGTGGCGGAAAGGAGAATGCTTAGATGGATGAGTGGGGTGACGAAGAAGGATATAATTAGAAATGAGTATATTAGGGGAAGTCTAGGTGTGGCACCAATTGAGGCCAAAATGAGAGAGCATAGGTTAAGATGGTTTGGTCATGTTCAACTTCGAGACGTTAATCACCCAATACGCAGAATTGCTGAAGTGCAGATTCCTGGAAGGAGTAGGAGAGGAAGACCAAAGAAGACCTGGGGGGGGGGAGACGATAAGGCAGGACATGTTGGTAAAGGGGATTAACATTGATATGACCCAAGATAGAATTGTGTGGAGAAATGAAATTAGGGAAGACGATCCCGCATAGGGATAAGGCAAAGAGAGTGATGATGATGGTGAAATTGTAAATATTTTACATGCATATACCAATTTTATATGCGTATGATTAAGTTAGTTATTGCGTAAAAAAAGGAGGATGGAAGACATGCAGAATACTTAACTGTTAAAATAATTGAGCGCCAACTATTTTTAGAAGAAAAATAGTAAAATAAAATACAAACTCATGAAATGAATAAAATCAACACTGAAATTAGAATAAAATAATTATTCAAATAAAGTTAAAAAACAGCTGACGTGTATAACGTTACAATGAAGATCAAAAGATCAGTTTGATAGTACAATGTTATTTTATTTAATATAGCAGGTTAGACGACAGGAAAAACGACGTCTAAAGTAAGTAGCACGTAGTGAACATAAGCTGAGGGAATATAGTATAAAATTATTACACATCCAAGCTGTTTGCTAGTGAGAATCGAGCCATATCGTTTAAAATAGTGCACTCGCAATGCATTTGCAGGTGATCCGACGTGTGCATTCACGAAAACTTATTTACTGCCTCCATATTTGACAAAAGATAAGACCCGTTCCCGCACCAAGTGTCCCGTTATCGCCATTTTGTAGAGATTCTTAAAGTGTAAATTACAGTCGTCGTCTACAAGGCATGAACACAAAAGGGAAGACTGGGAAGAGTATAAGACCGAGGAGCTACCGTATTTCCATATCTTTTATAACACTGACAAGTTAATAATAAGATTACCTTTACTCGCTTTCTTCATCCCCACTACATGATTGATGTCATCAGATTAAGTTGTTGGGATAAGGGTGTACTTTTGTTAGTTAAATAGAGCTTTTGACTTTTATGTACTTTTATTAGTTTAGCTTTGTCTAGCAATTACTACACGGTTAAAATTAGAAACAGTAATTAGAGACAAAATGTTTTGCATATAAAATTGTAAATTTATATAGAGTAGAATAGAATAGAATATTTTTTATTGCCATGAAAAATTGTACAATTTTATCTACAAAGCTTACAAAAAGTCAAGAAAACAAAACAATAACAATTCAATTTACTAAAATTACATACATCGTCAGTATAATTTAAAAAAATAATCATATAATGAAGTTAAACAGAAAGAATCAATTTCAAAATTTAAAAATTTAACAAATTGTATAGTCTACCTAGTAATTAAGTTTAAAAGTTAAACTGCTGCATATGACACCCAAATATAGATAAAAAATAATAATAAAAATACTACTTGTGCAAAGGGTACTGTAATTTCTTAGTTATTGATTAAGAAAATCTTCTACTGCATAATATGGTCTTTCAGATAGGTATCTAGGCTTTTGTCAGTTTACGGAATTTGGGGAAAGATGCTGCAGATTTAAGTTGTAGATGGAGATAGTTGTAAAGTTTTTTTGAAGTTATACTTCTTTAGGCGCGATTGAGAGTAAAATTTTTCATAAATCTGCGCGCATGCGCACACAGACAGTATGACGTTTAGTTGCTAATCTTTCAAATTATGTATCAGCGCAAATAAGCCATTAAAATAATATATTAGTGTTTTTTAGTAAATGTATTATTTATTATAATTTTTATGTCTATGGATTTGTTGTCCTCTGTAGTAAGATAATAAAATATGTAGGTATAACATTTTCCCCTCGATCTATTTGTCACCGTGTTGTGTAATTATATCCGAATCTTACGTGTCACTTACAAGAGGCTCAGTAGCCTAGTTGGTAGAGCGTTGGATCAGAGATCGGAAGGTCCCCGGTTCCAATCCTGGACGATTCATTTTTTTTTTAATTTTTGGTTGTTTAATAAAAATTTTTTGAAAGCGGTAGATAAGAAAGTTAGTTTAATATTTAAATAAAATACAAATGATCTGTTAAGTATATTTACTTCGTTGAAATTATATAATAGAAGTATAACTTCTTACGTGCTTACAAAGTACACACACATTCTTTTTGTGGAATATAATATAGATTTCTTTACTAACTCAGATGACGGGGTCTGTAAATAGACGTCAAAGGTAGAATTTCTCGTGAAGTAGTCGTGATTAGGCCTTGGTGGAAAGACATGTAGATGTTTAACGAATTAAGCAAACAGTCTCTAAAATATACAAAGATGGAAAGGTTAAAATTCCGTGATCTTTGAAGTAACTTCTGCAATGTGTTGTTCTTCTGAGGCCAAACAGATATCTTATTGCTCTTTTTTTGCAATTTGAAAATAACATCGAATTGGGCAGCTGTACCAGAACCCCAAAAGGAAGACCATAACGAATATGTGACTCGAACAAAGAAAAATATATGTTCTTTTGGAAGATGCTAAATTGAATTCATTCGAAACAGATCTTATAGCATAGCAAGCTGAAGATAGTTTCTTCCTTAACAAATCGATATGGAGGGACCATTTAAGGTTGCTGTCTAAAAAAATACCAAGAAATTTTACAGAATCAACGGTACTGATCTGGCTGTTATTAAGAGGTAAGGGTTGAAGAGCTCCTTTATAAAATAATGCTACTGTTTTATCTACGTTAAACGAGAGTAAATTAGAGTCAGACCAGGTTTTTATTGTAAGTAGATCAGAAGTATAAAGATAAGAACCACTGAAAAATTAACAGAAAACCAAACAAAATAGTCAAAAATATTACGTATGAAAAAAGTTGAATAAATTTAATGCTTTCTAATAAACAAGATTTTTTATTTTTTGGGGTACGTGAATATAATACGAAAATGGTTTTTCGATTCATTGATAATTATACATGCACGAAACATGAAAATTCTGAAGCAGAACTGTGAAAAACAGAAAAGAACACAATTTGACAGGCAAGAACATGTATTGACAGACTGAAAAGAAGACGAATTGACAGACGGAAAGGAAGAAGAATTGACGTGGACATATCAGCTTACATGACAGCTGTCAGATGATATCGTATCAGCCATCTTGTGACGTCACGCTGTCTGTGCAAACCGGACTATACTCTGATGTCTGCTATTTTTTAAAATATATCGAATGACATCAAACACGACCCTCCATCGCCACACCCCTTGAGGGCTGGGACGGGGGTAACTTTGAAATCTTAAGTAAGGGCCCCCATTTTTATCTCCAAATTGACTGTGGAGAGAACGGTTAACAGTTTTGAAGCTACAGGCACTGTAAAAAATCGAGCTAAGTAAGGAAGACCAAAATGAGCAATAAAAGAAGAAGTGTTGAAAGTTTGATTTCATTTACGGAAAATCCTTACAGTAGTCTTCGTAGAACGGCCGAAACTCACGAAATTAGTAACTATTCAGTCCATAGTATTTTTGGTTTTTTATTTGAACGTTTAGTTTTTGAGATAAGAGTTGCACAAGTTTGACTTGAATATTTGAAATTGACTTTAGTTTGACTTAATTTCAAGTCAAACCCAAGTCAATCCTTCTGAAAAATAATTTATTTAGTAGATATACTTTTTATCCAGATAATAATGTAATTAAGACGCCACTTAAGATAAAAAAAATTTAAAATGCAATGAGTCCCATATAAAAATAACTTAGTACGGGAAGTGATTCAAGTCAGAATAGAGTAGTAACTTCAAGAAAATGCTTCATTTACGCGTAAAATTGCTTACTAGCAGGTTTAGTTTTATCGGCGATAATTTTTTTCTCTGTCAACCGTATCGCGCTTTTATATTTATTTGAGTGTTACTTAAGATTACAACAAAAATCCGTTGGATGTTTTTTTTTGTTTATCATACCAAGTGTAATTTAATCTACTTCAACAATTTATGAAGGAGCAACAAAATATAATATGTTTTTGACAGACTTACTTATTGTATAAAAACTCACCAGGTCATTTTTACAATTTTGGATCTAACGTTTTATAGTGTTACTATCACAAACACTATTATTTGTCCTACAAGTTGTTTCTTCCTACGAAAATTCTTCTTCATTCAATTTTTTGTGACTTTTTATCAGATGTCATTTTAAAGAAGTAGTTCCAAGTCATTTTATAATGCTGTTCTATATTTTTACATATACTTTGCAATTTTCAATGTTTTGAAGTTTTCAAACTTCAAACTGTGTGAAGAAGTTTGATTTTAAGTCAAATATATAATATATCGAAATCAATTCAAGTCAAACTTTTTTACAAAAAAGTTTGGTTTTCAAGTCAAGTCAACTTTGTTGAGCAAAATCAAACTAGTTTGACTTGGTGCATCTCTATTCGAGATAAGTATTAGACCATTTCCATAATTTTTCTAGCGTATTAGGATAAATCGTTTTTTTTTTTATTATAGCGCCTTCTATCAACAATTCTAAAAAATATCAAGAATTAATATTATAGTCGGTTCGGTAAACTCAGACACAACTGGCTAAAATGATTTTAGTAGGTAATTTTTTTGTTTTTGGCCAATTTTACCCCAAAATTACTAACTATTTGGTAATTATTAACTATTTAGTAATTATTTTTTTTTGCCAATTTAACCAAATTGGCAAAATTACTTACTGAAAACTAGCCAATTGTGTCTGAGTTTAGCGAACTGACTATACACATTTTTTCATGGGGAATAGTCGGAGAGATAGAAGCGGATTTTGTGCGTGATAAGTAATATGGAAAAACTATACGGGGATATGTTGAATTAGTTGTGTACATGACTTTCACCAACGGCCGGAAACCAGAGTTGGGGCCGAGGGTAGTTATAAGGGGTCAAAGTCGCGGATTTTATTATTTTTTTTATGACGCTCATGATCGAGATAGTGCACCAAAATTTGGAAATAAGTAGGTCATGACGTAACTAAGTAAAACCTCTAGGGGCGGAACGCTGCGTGGCCGACAAAGGGGTGGGGGTAGGGGTGAATATAAAAAATATAAAGGGTTTTTTGCGACGTTCGTGATTGAGATAGTGGACCAAAATTTGGGAATAAGCAGATCATGACATTACTAAGTAAAATCCCCAGAGCCGGAAACCAGAGTTGGGGTTGAGGGTAGTTATAAGGGGTCAAAATCGCCGTTTTTATTATTTTTTTTGTGACACTCATGACCGAGAGAGTGCACCAAAATTTGGGAATAAGTAGGTCATGACGTAACTAAGTAAAATCTCCAGGGGTGGCACGCTGCGTGGCCGACAAAGGGGTGGGGCAGGGGTGAATAGAAAAAATATAAGGGGTTTTTTGCGACGTTTTTGATTGAGGGAGTACACCAAAATTTGGGAATAAGTAGACCATGACATAACTAAGTAAAATGCTCAGAGCCGGAAACCAGAGTTGGGCATGAGGGTAGTTATAAGGGGTCAAAATCGCCGTTTTTATTATTTTTTTTGTGACGCTCATGATCGAGATAGTGCACCAAAATTTGGGAATAAGTAGGTCATGAGGTAACTAAGTACAATCTCCAGGGGTGGAACGCTGCGTGGCCGATAAAGGGGTGGGGGTAGGTGTGAATATAAAAAATATAAGGGGTTTTTTGCGACGTTCTAGATTGAGATAGTGCACCAAAATTTGGGAATAAGTAGACCATGGCTTAGCTAAAGTAAAAGCCCCAGAGCCGGAAAACAGAGTTTGGGATGAGGGTAGTTTTAAGGGGTCAAAGTCGCAGTGTGTATTATTTTTTTGTGACCCGGCACAACATTTGTCCCCACGCAGTGTTCCGCCCCTGGAGATTTTACTTAATAATGTCATGATCTACTTATTCCCAAATTTTGGTGCACTATCTCGATCACGAACGACAAAAAAACCCCATATATTTTTATACTCACCCCTGCCTACCACCCCTTTGTACCTCAAGCAGCGTTCCGCCCCTGAAGATTTTACTTAGTTACGTCATAACCTACTTACTCCCAAATGTTGGTGCACTATCTCTATCATGAGCGCCACAAAAAAAAATAATAAAAACCGCGACTTTTACCCCTTATAACTACCCTCGTCCGCCACTCTGGTTTCCGCCTCTGGGGATATTACTTAGTTATGTCATGGTCTACTAATTCCCAAATTTTGGTGCACTATCTTAATCACTAACGTCGCAAAAAACCCCTTACATTTTTTTATATTCACCCCTGCACCACCCCTTTGTCGGCAACGCAGCGTTCCACTCCTGAAGATTTTACTTAGTTACGTCATGACCTACTTATTCCCAAATTTTGACGCGCTATCTCGATCATGAGCGTCACAAAAAAAAATAATAAAAACCGGAACTTTGACCCCTTATAACTACCTTCCTTCCCGACTCTGGTTTCCGGCTCTGGGGATTTTAATTATTTATGTCATGGTCTACTTATACCCAAATTTTGGTGCACTCTCTCAATCACGAACGTCGCAAAAAACCCCTTATATTTTTTATATTCACCCCTACCCCCACCCCTTTGTCGGCCACGCAGCGTTGAGCCCCTAGAGATTTTACTTAGGTACGTCATGACTTACTTATTTCCAAATTTTGGTGCACTATCTCGATCATGAGCGTCATAAAAAAAATAATAAAATCCGCGACTTTGACCCCTTATAATTACCCTTGGCCCCAACTCTGGTTTCCGGCCGTTGGTGAAAGTCATGTACACAACTAATTCAACATATCCCCGTATAGTTTTTCCATATTACTTATCACGCACAAAATCCGCTCCCAGCTCTTAGACTAGAATGCAAATCTGTGAAAAAAATGGGGCTTAATTTTAAGATTTCAAAGGATTTCTAAGAAGTAGTCACCGGCATACAGTGTTTTAGTCGTTATCTACGTGTAAAAAGTAAGATACTAAAAAAATTCACTAAGAGAAGTATATGCTCATGAGGCTAGTAAATATGGTCTGTTGAGTAACAATGTATACTCACAAAAATTAGTGGTAAAATATTTACGATACTTTTCCCTTTAAATTACATTCTACATTTTTCTTAAAAGAGTGTTTTCTTCGAAGCCAACCCTGCACTACTTTGTGGGAAATCGAAAAATAAAAATGTTCGGTTCTCTTTTATTGTTTTAAATTTATTCAGTTTCTGCTCAGTATAGTGACTATACATTACTTTTCTGTTCTTTAAATCAATTGAAATACCAAAATCTTTCCGTTACTTTCTAAATTTATCAATGCATCGCAGCGGTTGTGTGAATTGTCTATATATTGAAATAATAAATCACGAAACTCGAGAGATTTATAGCTTTTTTTGATCATTGCGCTATCGCCTTTTCTGATGCCAATTTATTTTTTTGTTTCAGGATGATCGCCAGGCTGTTCCTTGTGCTTTGCGTCGTCTCTAGTGCATGGGCACTATGCCCGACGAAATGTACGTGTTTCTTGGACTACAAAGGACGAAACGCAGTGGTCTGCAAAGATGGCGGAATGGTGGGACCCTTGAATTTAAACAACGTCAGTCTGGAGACCGAAGTTATCAAAATAACCGCTCCAGATGACAATATGAATTCACTTACTATGAGTCCGGTGTTTCAAAGCTATAAACAGCTCGAAGAGATACATATTACGAAATCTAACATACCCCAACTGGGAATGCACTTTTTCTACGGACTCAACAAACTAGACGTATTAAATTTATCCCAAAATAATATAACGCAGCCTCTGGACCACAACTTTCGTGGATTGTCGCATCTGAAGGAGCTGTATCTGGACGACAATCGGATTATTTCCTTACCTAGCGGGACGTTTAGGTATTTACATGGGCTTAAACTTTTGTCGATACAAAGAAATAGAATCGAAGAACTTACTCCGAGGATATTTTTAGAGATTAGTAAACTGAGAATGCTGAAGCTTAGCGGAAACAACTTGAGGGAGTTGCATCCTGAAGTTTTTAAGGATATACAGGTAGGTACTTTTGTTAATAATTATGTTCACATATTAAGAAATGTAAATTAAAGGAATTTGGTTTCGTTACAAACATCACGGGAAAAACCGATTACTTGTTTTCCGCGGTTTTTTTGTATTACACAAAATAAGCTATCAACGGTGTGGTATTAGTCTAAGAGCTAGTGAACCCCCCGACTAACGGTCTTCCTGTAAGGCTTGAAATTTGTATAGTGATAATTCATAGCACACCAAGGCTAAAAACCATGACCTGGCAGGCATCAGCCCTGCACGTGTAACTACCAGGTGAATCGAAAAGTGCATCGAAAATTATACAATTTTATGGACAAAGCTTAACATAGAGTCACGAAAAAGATATACATAACAATAACAAATACAATTTTATAAAATTAGATAAATCGTCAATAAAAAAAATATAAACAAGTTAAAAAAGTGAAGTAAAAAAACAAAAACCAATATATTGCAAAATTACTATAAATTGCAAAATTGAACATACAACATAATATAATAAAACACAAACAAAGGAACTAATAAGTTTAAGCTGCTGTATGTGACACCCAAATATAGATAAATACACTTTAGTTACTTGTACATTACTGTGATTTCTTAGTTAGTCATTAAGAAACTCTTTTACTGAATAATATGGTCTTTTAGATAAATGAGCTTTTGTCATTTTACGGAACTTGAGAAAGGATGTTGCAGATTTGAGTTGTAAAGGGAGATGGTTGTATAGTTTTTTTGCGGAATATAGTATAGATTTCTTTACTAACTCAGAAGACGGGATCGGTAAATAGACATCAAAAGTTGAATTTCTGGTGGAGTAGTCATGATGAGGCCTTGCTGGAAAGACATGCATGTGTTTACGAATTAAGCAAACAGTTTCTAAAATATACAAAGATGGAAGGGTTAAAATTTCGTGATCTTTAAAGTAACTTCTGCAATGGGTTGTTCTTCTGAGGCCAAACAGGTATCTTATTGCTCTTTTTTGTAATTTGAAAATAACATCAAATTGGGCAGCTGTACTAGACCCCCAAAAAGGAAGACCATATCGAAGATCAGACTCGAATAAAGAAAAATATGTTATTTTAGAAGATGCTAAATTGAGTTCCTTCGAAACAGATCTTATGGCATAGCAGGCTGAGGCGAGTTTCTTACTTAACAAATCAATATGAAGGGACCATTTGAGGTTGCTGTCTAAAAGAATACCAAGAAATTTTACAGAATCAACGGTAGAGATCTGGCTGCTATTCACAAGCAGGGGTTGAAGAGCACCTTTATATGATAATGCTACCGTTTTATCCACGTTAAAGGAGAGTAAATTAGAGTCAGACCAGGTTTTTATCGTAAGAAGATCAGAAGTTATAGTTGCATGAAGAGTTGCAATAGTTGAGTTGCTCCAAGTGATACTGGTATCATCAGCATAAAGAAAAAATTTTCCATCGATTTTTAAATTAGTGATGTCATTTATAAAGATAAGGAAAAGTAGAGGACCCAATACTGAACCTTGTGGTACTCCACATACAATGTTTTTGAGACTAGAGTCAGTATCATTTGCTGTAACCAGTTGTTTCCTATTATCTAAGTAAGATTTGAACCAATTCAAAGAAATACCTCGAATTCCATAGAAATTAAGTTTTTTAATCAAAATGTTGTGATTTTCACAATCAAAAGCTTTGGAATAGTCACAGAAAACAGTTGCTGTATAAAGATTATTGTTTAGTGCTTGGTAAACCTCGTGAAGTACAGAAAACATGGCATCAGTTGTACATTTATTAGTTAAGAAGCCGAACTGATTTTGTGATAAAATATTGTTATCAAAGAGAAAGGACATAAGTCGGGATTTTATGAGCCTCTCAATAATTTTGGAGAGTACCGATAGTAGGGCAATAGGTCTATAGTTATAAGAGGAATAATAATGGCTGTCTTTAGGCACTCTGGAAATTTACCGTTTTCAAAGGAATCATTAATTAGTGACACGAGGAGTTCTAACACATTATCTGTGAGATTTGAGAAGATTTTTATGGATAGTCCATCAGTACTACAAGATGATTTGCTTTTGATACTATTGATCGTTTGGATCAATTCAGATTTATAGATTGGTCTTATAAAGAATGAATTCGAGACAATTTCTGAATTAGGGAGATAGGAAATGGGATCTTGTTGAGACTCAATAGTTGATGTTATATTTTTACTCACGTTAATGAAGTAATCGTTTAGATTTTCAGGGTTTGGAAGGGCAAATGTTTGAGCTGCGTGGGTTTTATTTCGAAGATCGTTTATTATGGACCAAGTTTCTTTTGTAACACTTTTGGAGCTTCCCAGACGATTTTGATAGTAGGCTTTTTTAGCTGATTTGATGAGTTTTAGGTATGTGACTCTGTAATTGGTGATATATCGAGTGACAGAGACGTTGGTAGTAAATTTCTTGATATAAAGTAGTGAACGCATATTTTTTGCTGATATGCGGAAACCTTTGGTAGTCCAGGGTTTGCGACGTTAAGCTTCTCCAAAAAATCACTGAAATTATAGTCCACGTCCGTAGAAGGAAAATAGAAAATGAAGGAAAAAATTTAATTCTCTATTCAGTAATATAAAAATTAATAAAATTATTTAAACAGGGTGTACAAAAATTTTTTTTTATTAAATTAATTTAGACAAAAAGAAAAAAAATTATGTACATACACCCTGTATAAATAATTATGTTCATGTTAATATAACTGAATAGAGAAATAAATAGCCTTTCAAGTGAGCTATCACACGACCCCTATTCTCATTTAAAAAAATCATCGATTACGTCATCACACCCAGATGGATGACGTCACTAGTATTATATATATGCCAAAAAGTCCTAATTTCAGAGTAAAAATCGACCTCTCTGAGGATTTCTTTTCAAATTTGCCCATTCTCGAGATAATGAATTTATGCATACTCAAACGTCCTCGCTTATACTACAGTGTCGCGCCCGCTTAATTAGCAATTAAAAAACAAAGGGGATTTCGATATTGTATTGCAAAAAACTCTTCGGAATTTGATCAATCAATGTTTAAAGAATATGTACCTACCTTGGCAACATTAATAATTTTAGTTAAATGTCCGAGTTAGGGTTAAAAATGGCCGATTTCGCAAATTTCAAAATTTTTAATCGCTTATATAACAAAAACTATTTAACTAAGAAAAAAATCACTAAATGGAATGATTCAAAAAACCTAAAAAAACTTTGTTCGATGCAAAAAAAATAATTTTAGGAAAAACCCCTAATGTTTCACCTCGCCTGGCAAGGTCTTATGCTGTTCAGAATCGCCTGGCATTGTACACATTTCTTCTAAATGACTTACTCAAACACATACTTAAATTTAAACCTTACAGGAGAAAGTTTATTTTACCCCCTAAATTTGCACTTTTCGATTCACCTGGTAGATACACGTGCACCGCTGATGCCTGCCAGGTCATGGTTTTTAGCCTTGGTGTGCTATGAATTATCACTATACAAATTTCTAGCCTTACAGGACGACCGTTAGTCGGAGGGTTCACTAGCTCTTAGACTATATATTATTTGATCGTGTCTCGTATTGATTTTACAAAACTCTGGGAAATTTGTAGGAAATTAATTATTGAGGTGCATCGTTATTTTGTTTATCGAACACAAAATTGGGAAAATTGAAAGTAAATGTTGAGAATTCGGATATTTGGTGGTGTGAAGGACTGAAAGATGATTGGGTGAAAAGAAATAGTGGAAGGAGACTTTGGACGTATGAAGCAATTTGGGAGCCGAAAAGAGCGTTATCTGTTGATGACTTTAGAAGATGGAAGATCGAATCTAGGAGAAGAAATATAGTGCCAGCAGTTCTTGAACGGTGTAAAAAAGTAATTGTGTGGGAAAGAGTTTAAAAAAAAGGTAGCAGTTCTGGTTTATGAATGCTGATTGGGAGAATTTGCATTATTTAAGTTATGCAGTATTTGTAAGTACAATTAAATTATTATTCATCGGGAGATTCACAAGGATAATTTTGGCATCCAAAAAAAAATAGAAACGTTTATTGCGACATTTTTCACCTAGTGTCTGTTTGTAAGGAGAACCAGGGAAAGAGTTTAGCTTAAGAATTAGATAAAATAAGCAGCAAGGTTAATGCTCCAAAATGGATCGTTTTATAATAACTAGAGAGCGGAATATATGCAAAGTGCATATAGATGCATATATTGCATATTTTCAGACAACAAACACAACATTGCATATTTAAGCTAAACACGATTTATTTTGCAACATTTAAAAATAAATTATATAAAAGTTTAAAATTTTCCTCTCTTAGTTGGAATTTTATAACTTCGATATGAACGAGCTCGTTATTTATCTATCTATCGCTCATTATTATCTATCTGGACTTTTCCATTACTACCTGGATTTAACAATTATGGGTGTTCCCAGAAAAATATTATTTTATTAGCGTAGCAAGTCGTAGGTACCTATCTGCTTTTAAGGGTCTAATATTTATTTTGTCAGTTTCCGGCCAACATTTGTTTAAAGTAAACGTTGTATCGTATTTAGTGTTTTTGAAGTGATTGGTATATATTAAATTTAAATATGTCTACCATTCAAAAAAGTGGTTGGATAAAGTGTTTTCCCGAGTTAAAGCTAAGTGGAGACAAAGTATTTTGCAAGGCCTGTTCCAAAATCGTAAGTTACATTCATTTTTACATTTCATTTTTTAAATGAGGAACTGACAAACAAAAATGTTTTAGAAAAAAATGAGGGCTTCGATTGTTTGAGGAAAGTTGTAAGTATTTTTGAAGGCAACTTTTCTGAAGATCTTACGACTTGGCAAATTAGTTTACTGCTTAAATTAAAATATTGTCCTATAACATCAGTAGATCAACATTCTAGTCACAGCAACATCCCATCAAAATTTGCAAAATAAAACTACACAGATATTATCCACCATCAACAGTTATTTCTTATCCAACAAACTAGTTTTTAATGAAGAGAAATCAAAGTATATGATTTTCACGTCAAATAATTTATTAAACCATCAAGCCACTATACAAGCAGCAATAGATAAAACAGAGTGCACTAAGTTGCTGGGGGTCCTGTTAGACAGTAATTTTAAATGGTCAAACCATATTTCTAATTTGAAATCCAGATTAAGTAGCGCATGTTATGCATTGAGAATTATTTCACGTCTCTTTAATACATCGATTTTAAAAACAGTATACTTTGCCCATTTTGACTCAATAGCCAAATATGGCATTGAAGTCTGGGGTTGTACCTCTGAATTAGAGCAGATATTTGTACTTCAGAAAAGAGCTCTTAGGATAATGTATAAAATGAAATTTAGAGATTCATGTAGAGGCATCTTTAGACAAAACAATATTCTTACAATTCCTGGTCTGTATATATTTTCGTGTATAATGTATTTACATTGCAAAATTTATGAATTCAATAAATTTCAGTTTAACCATGTTTATTCAACAAGATTCAGAGACCATCACTTTATGCTTCCACAACATCGTTCTGTGTTGTTGGAAGGTAGCACACATTATGCAGCCATAAGTTTCTTTAACAAATTGCCAATAGATATACGAATGAATTTACATCAGCCAAACTTTCGGAGGTGTGTACATCAATACATTTGTGAGCTAGAGCCATATTCTAAAAATAACTTTTAAGTATGTTTTGTCTTATATATTAATTTATATACTTTTGTATATACTTTTTGTATTTACAATTTATATACTTTTTGTATAAACTTTGACTTGTCTCATACATGTACTTTGTACAATGTCGCATGTGATGAATAAATTTGACTTGACTTGACTTGACTTGATGTAGAACGAACTTTTTCTGTGTCCAAACACTTTTTTAGTGATAGAAGGCAAAAGTTGCTAGTTGAAAATTTTGAAAAATATTTGATTATAAATTCATACTATAATTTAGATTCTTAATTTAATTATAATATCAATTTTTGTGTGTCATTTCATTTGTTTTTATGTGAAAAATAAATATGTATTAAACATAAACGTAGGTTGAATTTTTTAAACATAAATGTTTATATTTAATATATTGTTTTATTTTTGAGTATTTTTAATATGCATTTGCATATTTAGACAAATTTAGAAAAAATACCTGCATATTTGTAGTAAAAGTAATGCATATATATGCGCATATTTTGGTAATGTTGTGTTGCATATATTCCGCTCTCTAATAATAACCTATTTGAATGGAGCAAGTCAATTTTTTCTGCAAAAATCAAAATGAAATCTATAAACAGATACGCCCTAGCATGTAGGATCTGGACTCTTTTCAATTGGATCCCTGATAAAATATTTAAAAATAAAAAATATCATGAATGGAAACACAGCAAGAAAAGACTAACGATTCTGCTTTGTATGAACTCTTTGAGCAGTGAAAAATTAAACTTTTAATGATATTCAAATCAAAGAAAGCTTTATGTTTTGATATAATTTATTTCCGATTGCTCCAGCGTTTAAAATTAAAAATTCATGACACTCGAAAATCGACAAAAACATTTTTCCATCAATACGAATTTATTGTAAAGAAAGTAGTTATATTTTTGTGTTCAACGTGGGGAGCAATATCATTATTGCCATGCTTTTATACTTATGCCGATTTATATTCAAAAATAATGGATTTTCAAATTGATACTGACATACAGTGACAAATGTTCTAGATTCGCTGTGAGTGTGACATACTATTAAGTCTTGTTTTTTATCCCATTTTCAAAGAATCAGTTACAGCAAAGTTAATTTAATTTGTTTACCTTTTAACATCGTTTCCAATTTGTCAGAACCAGCATGTGATGTAATGTTATTAGGTTTTTTGCCCAGAGAAATTGAATGCAAAAGACCGGGGGTTTTATCGAAAATGACATGATTTAGAAAAGTAGCTTCTATCAGTTCTGTCGCTTTGGTTTTCTTGTCCTTTACATGTTTTATTTACGCGGTAAAATAAATGGAGACATGAATATTTTGAGTCATCCCATGCATCTAGAGTAAATACCAGAAAAAATAATAAATCCCATTAAGGAACTCCCAAGTTCTACACAACGGCTTAACATCTGGTCCAATAGCTGTTGTGAAATTTTTCACATGCGAAAAACATTGTTATATTTCTCCCTGTATTATTTCTATAATTACCGACCTCAATTTTAAATGATTACCTAAGCCAACCCTTAGTAATAACTTCTACTCATGACTCTAACCTCATCCTCGAGACATTTCTTGGACAATGCAAAAGGAAAATATCTGTCTAAATTTGGCTCCCGTAGGCAACAGGCATGTTTCGCGCTCTCTAATATTGATGACATAATGATATTTAATAGGTTTGTTCTAGCATGTAGTTTTGTATGGTTTGATACCAGATTATTGTACTGCGTTACTGCGCATGTTCAATCCACAAACTGGTAACAAACTGTTTTTTGCTAGAACGCTTTTTTATCGGAGTAAATACCAACGTCAAATTGTTTGTTATTATTTATAATTTTGAGGTTGAAACAAAATACGACAGCGATAGACTACCCCAGCTAATCGAAAATAATATTTCAGCCATCTAAGATAGCTATCGTTCACCCCAGCCCAGCTCAGTCTACCAAGGTGTGTGTTCGTCTTGTCCTAATTTAAGATATGAACTCTGAAAATTTAGAATGGAAGCAAACAAAACAGTATTTTTAACCAATTATGTCTATTGTTCATATAGATATATAGACCAGTAAGGATCTGTTTTTAGGTGGATGTGAGAGGTGGCATTCAGATTTTTGCGGATAAAGTTAGGTGATAACTTCGTTAATAATAATTGATTTATGCTCCTTCTCAAATATGCCCGGAACATTAATAAAAAAAAATAAAATATTTAAAAATTTCAAAAAATTTCGTTTTTTTTTCTACTTTTTTTGCTTATAACTTTAAAACGATTCACTTTGGAAATGTCGTTTAGGAATAAAACAAAGATAATTAAATTTTCTATCAGATACGATTGGTTAAAAATGTCTTAATTTATCACCCTTGCTGCAAAATAGCAATAAATATAAAATAAGGGGGCAAAACAAGCCTGTCCTTATTCAATGATTTTCCATCACTTAGGTTACACTTGGAACCTTCCTAATTCGCTTAGAAAATTTTTGTAATGTGCTAAAACCGTTCACCAAATTTCATTAAAATTGACTTACTAGATTTTGAATAGTAATTTTGCAATCTAAACTTTTTTTAAAAAATTAAAATTTTTTAAAATCTTGCACAACAAAAACTAGAACATATAAAGATTTGTCAATTTTTTTACATATAAAGAAGCACTCCACCTATCTAATGCACTTTACAGAATTGAAATCGGATTGTTTAAGCAGCCTCAGCAATGTTTTAAAGTTATAAACAATTTTTTGGCTTATAAACAAATTAGTCATGTGGCCAGGAGGGGGTGCTACGGGCTCCTTTATTTAGATGGACTTACCCAAGATTTTTATGTATTTTTTGACCCGTAGAACACGATTTTTTTGGGTAACAGTTGATCCGGATGTCGATAAGATTGTTATAAACAAAGAACTTGAGGAATTACGTAACATCGATTTTTCGCAAAATAAAACATTTTTTTGTATTTCTTGGGTAAGTCTAAGCAAAAAATGTTCTTACAAGTTTTTTCGTAGGATGCATAGTTTTCGAGATAAACGCAGTGGAACTTTCAAAAATTCGAAAAATTGCAATTTTTGAACGCGAA
Source organism: Diabrotica virgifera virgifera (assembly GCF_917563875.1). Lineage (NCBI taxonomy): Eukaryota > Metazoa > Arthropoda > Insecta > Coleoptera > Chrysomelidae > Diabrotica > Diabrotica virgifera. The sequence goes on from NC_065443.1 coordinate 17,535,104, forward strand.
TAACTTTTGATTAAAAAATAAAATCGCAATTCTGCTAACAGCATTTGAAAATTTAAGTCAAATTATACCGGTTTTAATTATTTGCATTGCTAAAAATTAATTTTTTTATTATTAAACAAAGCTATTTTTTTATAAGCCAAAAAATTGTTTATATGTTTAAAACATTGCTGAGGCCCCTTAAATAATCCGATTTTAATTATGTAAAGTGTATTAGATAGGTTGAGCACCTCTTTATACAGGGCGAGTTTTTAGTGCGGGATCGGTCGATAATTCCATTATGTTATAGAATATCGAAAAAAGTTATTTAGAAAAAATGTAGGCAATGATATTCTCCACGCTTGGAAAATATGTTCATTTCTACAGGGTGATCAATAACAGCGTGGCATATCAAACATATAATTTTTTAAATGGGACACCCTATATATTTTTTCATATTTATATTCCCCTCATAATTCTTGTTCATATAATATAGGGTTTTGCATTACTATACAGAGTATTTAACAAGTTATGACCATTTATATTTCGAAATCCCTATGAGATTAACACCCTGTATATAAAGAACTAATTCATAGACCATAATTTGTTTTATGTAGTAAGATAAAAAAATATACTGTAGTTTTTAAATTAAGTCCAATTGAAATCATTGACGAATGTTTGTATACAGGGTGAACTACAAAACCCAATTACGATTTTCTCTATTCTTTTAAATGGATCACCCTATATTTTATTTTTTTTTAAATATCGTATTTATTATACTCTTTCATTTTTATATAGCGTTCCCTATACCTAAACTTATTACTTTCGGAGATATTTTTAGTTTTCTTCAACTTTCGGGAATACATTCAAATTTTCTAGTAGAAATAAGTTGGTATTATATGATAATAATTATTAATAATAATTATTAAACAAAATTATTTTGATTCAATAAATAACTAACACAAAATATAAACCACAGCAATATGCAATGAATGTATCAATAAATGTGATATTAAGGAATTATCATATTTCCCTATATACAAGACTCATACAATTCCTACAAAAAAAATATAGGTATCTTGTGTATAATAAAATTACAAGATTATTTTTATTTAATAAACAACTCACACAAAACATAAATTAAAACAATATACAACTAATTTAATAGTTTTTAGATTATTATATCAACAACATTCTAAGCCAAGAAGTTTTTAGTAACACATTCCTAATTGCAGATTGTGACCCGCAGTTATTAATAATATAATTTTCATATTAAATTTCATTAATATGCATAAAGAAATCCCTACTTTGATAACACTCAACTCAAACTAGATGATCTATAAATGTTTAAGGTGATATAGTTAGAGATTATGTGATTGGTCCACATTTTTTGACGGTTGAGGTTTTTATACGACGGTACTCCAGTTCTTCCAAAATTGATTTTTTTCAAGTGGGGCTAAATAAAAAAACCTTGTATACCAGAAGCATCCAACAACGCTTGATGATATTAAAAATAGAATAAAAGAAGCTTTTAATAATATTGACTTACAAAGAAATATGGCTCGGTCATTTGAATATCGGTTACAAAATTGCATAGACGTCGAAAGTGGTCATTTTCAACATGTACTTTAGACTTATATCCTTAACATCACATTAATTGATACATTCGTTAAATTTTGTTATGGTTTATTATTTTTTTGTTAGTTATTTATTGAATGAAAATATTTGTTATATTATTACATAATACTTATTTGTTAAGTTATTTATATTTATAAGAATTGAATGTATTCCCGGCAAATGAAGAAAACTAAAAATATCTCAGAAACTAATAAGTTTAGGTATAGGAGATGCTATATAAAAATGAAAGAGTATCATAAATACAATATTTGAAAAAAAAAATAAAATATAGGGTGATCTATTAAAAAAAATGAGAAAATCGTAATTTTGTTTTGTAGTTTAAAAGTGCTTATAAAAATCATTGTTCTACTAAAAAATTCTTGGCTTAGAATGCTGTTGATATACCAATCTAAAAACTGTTACATCTGTTGTATATTGCTTTGATTTATGTTTCATGTAAGTTATTTATTGAAAAAAATTATCTTGTTATATTATTATATACAACAAAAATTTTTTTTTAGGAATTTTACGATTCTTGTATATTAGGGATATATGATAATTTCTTAATATCACATTTATTGGTATATTTACTGCATATTGCTATGGTTTATATTTTGTGCTAGTTATTTATCTAATAAAAATAATTTTGTTTAATTATCACTCAATACTAACTTATTTCTACTAGAAAAATTGAATGTATTCCCGAAATTTGAGGAAAACTAAAAATATCTCGGAAAGTAATCAGTTTAGATATAGGGAATGCTATATAAAAATGAAAGAGTTTATTAAATACAATAATGTTGAAAAATAAAATATAGGGTGATCCATTTAAAAAAATAAAGAAAATCGTAATTTGGTTTTGTAGTTCACCCTGTATACAAATATTCGTCAATGACGTGAATTGGACTTAATTTAAAAACTACAGTATATTGTTTATCTTATTACATAAAAGAAATTATTGTCTACGAATTACTTCTTTATATACAGGGTGTTAATCTCATAGTGATTTCGAAATAAAAATGGTCATAACTTTTTAAATACTCTGTATAGTAATGCAAAACCATATATTATATGAACAAGAATTATGAGGGGAATATAAATATGAAAAAATATATAGGGTGTCCCATTTAAAAAATTATATGTTTGATATACCACGCAGTTACTGATCACCCTGTAGAAATGGACATATTTTCCAAGCGTGGAAAATATCATTGTCTACATTTTTTTTAAATAACTTTTCTCGATATTTTATACCATAATGGAGTTATCGACCGATCCCGCACTAAAAACTCACCCTGTATGTAAAAAAATTAGACAACTTCTAAATAGTCTACTTTTTGTTTATAAAGATTTTAAAAAATTTGAACTTTTTTAAAAACATTTAGATTGCAAATTTATTATGCAAAATCTATTAGGTCGATTTTAATGAAATTTGGTACACGGTTTAAGTATGTTACAAAGAATTTCCTAAGCGAATTACTAAGGTTCTAAGTGCCACCAAAGTGGTTAAAATCATTGAATAACAACAGGCGTATTTTGCCCCCTTATTTTGTATTTATTGCTATATTGCAAAAAAGATAATAAGTTAAAGACATTTTTGATCAGTCGTATATCATACAAAATTCAATTATCTTTATTTTATTTCTCTATGACTTTGTTCCAAAACGAATCGTTTTAAATTTATAAGCAAAGAAAGCAGAAAAAAATCGACGTTTTTCGAAATTTTTAAATATTTTAATTTTTTTATTAATATTCCGGGCATATTTGAGAAGGAGCATAAGTCAATTATTATTACTGAAGGTGTCACCTAACTTTATCTGCAAAAATCCGAATGCCACCTTTCACATCCAAAAATAGACGTCTTTTCGCAGATCCTTACTGGTCTAATAATAAAAATGTGCAACAAAAACTAACAATTCTGGACTATACTTATGCATGGCTTGTGGTGTTGGTTCGCTGGTAACTTCTTGATGTCGAATCGTACTGCTCTAGACTTCTTGTAGACCTGGGCAGATGTTGTGGCCTTAGGTCTCTGCAGCTGAAGATGTTCGTCGTTGCAGTCTAGATGGCATGGTCTTCATTCTTGTCAGCTTTAGTTCCATCACCGGTGATATGCTTTATGCTGGAGGCTCCCGCAGGGAGAAAGATTTGATTTTTTTCCAAAAACTATAATATAAAAACACATATCAAACATCAAGAAGAAAACCCAAAAACGAGCCTTTGCCAAATAATCGTAAAAAGTAGGTATTGGTAAAGGAATAAAATACAATTAATACTGACAGGACTAGTCAAATAATTTGATTTACACGTGCATTACAGTAGGAAAAATGAAAGAATACCCATGAACGAACATATTAAACACGCTGTATTTTCCCGTCACCGTGTCACACAAAAATTGGCCAGCGCAAGTACATGTAATAATTATTGTTACATGTACTTGCACTGGACATTTTTCTTTGTGACAAGGTGACAGGAAAATACAGCGTGTTTTATATTTTCGTTCATGAGTATTCTTTCATTTTTCCGACTGTATATGAAAGTTAAAAAGATATATTTAAAACTAAAATATCAGAACACATGCTTTTAGAAGATTGGAGGTTAGGTATAAAAAATATTAGAAAGACTGTTAGATGTAGAAATGTAATTAAAATATGATAATATTCTTACCCCAAGAGAAGACTTGATTTGGAACAAAATGAGGACTTATCTAAAGCTCATCTCTTTAAATAAATTAATTCTTCCCTTCCATTTTCAATTTGTGTCAACGGGTAGGGATGAAGTATCACTGTCATTGAAAACGACATTTGAAATGACGACCAAGTACGTATACAGTAGCAGGCATGTTCCATATTGAAAGACAGATATCTAGAGTGTAAGGATATACAGGGTACGTTCAGTATGTTCAGTTGATGATTTAAATGAAAAGAGATATAGTAAATAGAAGATAATGAAAGAGGGTGCCAACGAGGTTTTAACGAAGAAAACAGGTAAAACAAATAGAAGATAATTATTAATGAAATATTAAAGAAAATAGAATAAAATAATTATTTAAAAATAAAATACAGTAGGAAAAATGAAAGAATACTCATGAACGAACATATAAAACACGCTGTATTTTTCTGTCACCGTGTCACACAAAAAATTGGTCAGCGCAAGTACATGTAATAATAATTATTACATGTACTTGCGCTCGGCAATTTTCTTTGTGACACGGTGATAGGAAAATACAGCGTGTTTTATATGTTCGTTCATGGGTATTCTTTCATTTTCCCGACTGTAGCAAAGATGTGACGTTTGTAACATCACAAGGTTAGATTAGAAATATATTTTCGCAACACAAATTCGCAAACTCTTGACCGATTTAAGCCAGTTTCCAAATTAAAATTTACTTTTGTCAGAACGTTCGACTAGTAGTTTCAAACTAGTAATCTGTGTGCTTGAACGCCATTAAACAAATGCGCATGTATCTGATAGTTTAATATTACTTGAAACTGATACTATAACAAACCTACTATATACAAGCAAATACTGCCTACACCTTGACAATAAAATGACACTTATGGCACTGTGGGGTGCGTGCTTGTTGTATGGAGGGTGAAGTTGGACGTTGTTGGTTCTAGATGATGTGGGTAGGCCTTAAATGTTTACCATTTGAATGTCTTCAAGAAGCCGTTGTGGTCTTGAAGACAGCTGCAGTCTTCAGTTGGTTAGTTCCACATGGTGTTATACATCTTCGACGATGAAGATCAGCAAGATCCCTCCCGTAAAGTGAGAACTATGAGCCAACAGGGGAGTTCGAAAAAAAAATCTATATTTAGAAAAACTCGAAATCGTCAGATTAAGATAAGGTAAGTTAAGTACATGCAAAACAGTGTATATTTCAAAAATCTGACGATTTGAGCGGGGCCTAAGGAAATGGGTGAGTCCCAAAGTTTCACAAGAAAAAAGCGAATATTTCGCGAAAGGAATGATAGATCGAAAAACTAAAAAATACGTGCTTATTACTTTTCAAAAATCTATCGAATGATACCAAACACGACTTCCCACGGAGAGGGGTGGGGGTAAATTTAATATTTTAAATACGAATCCTGCGATATTTCGCGAAATGAACATCAGATTGAAAAACTGAAAAATACACTTATTCAATATTTTTGAAAAATCTATCGAATGGCACCAAACACAACCACTCACGGAGGTGGGGTGGGGGTTACTTTAATATCTTAAATTATGGATATTTTTTCGAATTATGGAAAGATTGCGCTATAATCTAAAAAAACGATTTTTGGAAATGGAAAATTAAATTAAAAATGAAAAGTCCCTACTAAAATGGAAAACGTTACTTAATTTTTTTTTGGTTTTAGGACCTACTCTTCACAACCCAATATTTCCCCATAACGCTGGAGTGACTGCACAGTTAGCACACTTTGCTCCCCTACCATTATACAAATAGTCCCTGGACTCAATCACCACACCTTGTACAGTGTAGTAAACTTGTGTTGATCCAAACTCAAAAATATCATCTCAAAAGTGTTTCTCTTCTCTTTTAACTCACAAAACTTTTGCTTTAACTGTAAAATAAAACTTCTTGGAGTTACTGACAGTCTGACTAAGGTAGTTAGTAAATATTTACGGCAAATAAATAATTAAAACGTACCTTTCAACTTTTAGTAGACTATTTGTTCTGTCTGGCTCATTGAAGTAGTTCTTCGTTACTAAGTCAAACACAGGTTCTGTAATTTGGAATTCTATGCAATGATTAAAGTAAATTGTTGAGCTTTGGGATATACAGGTGTGAGTCAATATTTTGTACCTTTTTATACATAACAAACAACCATAGAATCTTGATAATGTAAAAAAAGACAAACTTACACTTTATTGCTAAAAAAATATCTGTTATAAGGGAAAATAAATCTGACGTTTTTAATTATAGAGTTCTAAAAGTGTTGACTTGTGGCATGTTTAAACTAAATAGTATGTTTATATGGGATTAGCCACACTTCAGTTGTAATGACAATTACATATTTTACCTAAAAATACTTAACGTTTCGATTTCCACTTCGGAAATCGTTGTAAAAAGAAGAAATTAAGAACAATATTTCTTAACAAGGTGTGTACCACCGCCAAATTGTTGTTATTATTGGAGCTCTGTCGCATCCCTGTCAACACAAAATTGTACTTTACCTATATAGGCGAGCGGCAAATATAGGTAAAATCAACTTTACCGACCACGAAAATCAACTTTAAGGTGAATGACCAATTTTGATCATTATTTATGTTTTCGAGGTCGCTTAATCCGAATATGAAGTTTATTTTTATCTAAAATTGGTGGAACGTGTTCAAAAATCAAATTTTATGCCAAAATGCGAAAAATCAATTTAGATGATTTTTCAAATTTAACTCACTGTATCTCTGGTTGCTGTAAATAGTTCCTTTTGACAATTTTACTGTATCATCTTTGAAGTACTTAGATAACAATGAGATTTATCCAAGATGTTTAGACACCTTTTTTGTGGTCCTCTCCGATATTTTTGTTTAGTTTCGCTTTTTACTTCTGGACATCGAAGTAAAAAGCGAAACTAAACAAAAATATCGGAGAGGACCACAAAAAATCAAGTGGTGGCTGCTGAAAGATGAGAAAGAAGGTCTATTCAGGAGAAGAATAGTAGAAAAAATATGTTGGAACATGAAAGGAAGCCCTAATACAATTTGGAGAAAAATGGCCAGTAGTATTAGAGAGACTGCTACTGAAATACTTGGGAAAACGCCAGGAAAAAAGTTTGAGGATAAAGAGACTTGGTGATGGTCAAACGAAGTACAAGGAAAAATAAAAGAGAAGAGAAAATTATATAAAAAGTGGCAAGAAACCAGATCCGACACAGATCTTCAAAACTATATGGTGGCGAAAAAGGAAGCGAAAGTAGCAGTAGCAAAAGCCAAAGCAGAAGCGTATTCAAACCTATACGATCAACTTGATACCAGGGAAGGCGAAACGAAGATATATAAAATAGCCAAACAGAGAGCAAAGAAAGCAAAAGATTTTAATCAGATTAGATGTATCCGAGATGAAAATAATAAAATACTAGTTCACGAAAGGGATGTCAAAAAGAAATGAAGAAAGTACTTTGACAGCTTATTAAATGAAGAATTTGACAGACAGCCTGTAGAGTCAACGGAGACAGTAGCAGCAATGGTGACCAAAATAACCAACGAGGAAGTGGCTCAAGCGCTTCAAAAAATAAAGAAAGGAAAAGCGGTAGGACCAGATGATATACCTGGGGAAGTATGGAGAGCATTGGGAGAGACAGGATTAAGGTGGCTAGCAGGTCTATTTAATAGAATTATGGAAGTCGGACAATTGCCAGACGAATGGAGAAGCAGTATACTGGTACCTGTTTACAAAAACAAGGGAGATATACAACAATGTACAAACTACAGGGCTATAAAACTGCTTAGCCACGCCATGAAAATATGGGAAAGATTAATTTGAAGAGACCGAAATATCCGAGAATCAATTTGGTTATATGCAGGGTAGATCAACAACGGATGCAATTTTTATTATAAGGCAGTTGATGGAAAAATACAGGAGTAAAGAAACAAACGCTCTTATGGTATTCATTGATCTTAAGAAAGCATATGATAGAGTTCCTCGAGAGATTCTGTGGTGGGCACTCAATAAGAAAGGATTCCCTGGTGAATATGTAAAGATTTTGAGGGATATGTATGAGGGAGTAACGACTAGTGTTAGGACAGGTGTGGGAGAGACTGATAAATTTCATGTGAAAGTAGGATTGCACCAAGGCTTCTGTGCTTAGTCCGTATTTATTCTCATTCGTTTTGGACCAGATAACAACGAAACTACAGGGTAACATTCCATGGTGCTTAATGTATGCTGATGATGTCGTGTTAGTAGGAAATAGTGAAAGAGACTTATAACAAAAACTGGAACAGTGGAGACAAGCTCTGGAGGAAAAAGGTTTAAAACTTAGTAGGACAAAAGCAGAGTATTTGGAATGTTCATTTAAAGATGGAGCTACTACAAATAAAATGGTATCTTTGAATGGTGAAATGATTGTGAAAAGCAATAGTTTTAAGTACCTACGATCGGTATTACAGAGTAATGGAGAAATAGATGGAGATGCATGCAGTGGAATTAGGGCTGGATGGATGAAGTGGAAAGAAGCAAGTGGTGTGTTGTATGACAGAAAAATTCCAATGAAGCTGAAGGGAAAATTCTATAAAACAGCCATAAGACCGGCTATGATGTACGGAAGTGAATGTTGGGCAGTGAAAAAGAAAGAAGAACAACGAATGCATGTGGCGGAAATGATAATGCTTAGATGGATGAGTGGAGTGACAAAGAAGGGTAAAATTAGAAATGAGTATATTAGGTGAAGTCTAGGTGTCGCACCAATTGATGCCAAAATGAGAGAGCATAGGTTAAGATGGTTTGGTCATGTTCAACGTCGAGCCGTTAATCACCCAATACGAAGAATAGCTGAATTGCAGATTCCTGGAAGGAGTACGAGAGGAAGACCAAAGAAGACCTGGGGGAGACGATAAGGCAGGACATGTTGGTAAAGGCGATTAACATTGATATGACCCAAGATATAATTGTGTGGAGAAATGCAATTAGAGAAGCCGACCCCGCATAGGGATAAGGCAAAGAGAATGATGATGTTTAGACACATTAAAAGAGGAGTTGTTAGTTTTTAAAAAATTTGTCTTCAGATTTCGTTAGTTTTATGTTTACTTAAAAAAGTTGGATGATAAACTTCTTAGTTTATAATTTTAACCAACACAGCGTTAAAACATAAGTCACGAAGAAGTTTTCTGGAAAATTTCAAGTCAATATATGCAACAGGAAAACACTTATGTGACTTTATAGACGAGTGGCAGTCCCCAAAAAAACCACTTATTTCTCAAGATACTGACCACGGTGTGTTGAATGGCTCATTTTGGCCATACTTTATGTTTGTCATGGTGCCGAAAACGAAAATGAGGTTTATTTTAAATTTTAAATGGGGGAACATTATCAAAATCACAATTTTCTTATCACGTTTTTCTTAAAATTAAAAGTTGCACAATTTTTTTTTTTTTTTTTTTTCTATAAAACATGTTGTTCTTTGTACTCTATATTTTAATATAGACTTGATTAAAAAGCTAAATTTCAAATTTTGTTACTCAACTTTTGCCATTAAACTTTGCAATTCAGGCATCTGCACCTTTTACTTAAAAAATTACTTGTATTATAATAAGACTGAAAGATTGAAACATTGTCCCATCACCTACATTGACACCTTCAGAATGGTGTGAACTATATACTGTAAAAATTTCAGAAAAAAATATTAGAATAGAACCGAGTCGTAGCGAGTGAAACGCAAAAAAACGTAATTTCATTTTTTTTTGTTCTTAGGGTAAAATTGCGATTTGGACAATGTTCCCCCACATAAAATTCAAAATGAACCTCATTTTCGTTTTCAGCATCATCAAAAACAAAGTATGACCAAAATTAGCCATTTACCACATCGTGGTCAGTATCTCGAGAAATAAGCTGTTTTTGGGGTGTGCCGCTCGTCTATAAAGTCACATAACTTTTTCCCTATTGCATTTTTTGACTTGAAATTTTCCAGAAAACTTCTTCATGACTTGTTTTATAATGCTGTGTTGGTTAAAATTATAAAATAAAAGGTTTGTCAATCAACTTTTTTAAGTAAACGTGCTATCTAAATACTTTAGAGATTACACAGTAAAATTTTCAAAAGGAAATATTTACAGCGACCAAAGATACAGCGAGTTATTGTTCCAGATTAAACTTACTATCGAAATATTACATTTTATAGTCAAAAATATTTTTATTTACAAAAATAAATTCAAAAGAAAAGCAAAAAACAACACGAAAGAAAGCAATTTTGTTTTTTGTCCCATAACTTTTTTCCACGGGCATATAGGTATAGACATTGCTTCAGCAAAAAATAACTTACATTCTTTCTCTTTAAAATGACGTTTAGTAGAAGTCTATGGGATTTATATTTTCCCGAATAGGATTTTTCAAAATTCGCCGCTCACAGCCTTTTAGGGTCATTTTCCCCAATATTACGCAAACATTGTTCTGTAACTTTTTTACGCATTTCTAGGAATATGCAATGGTACATTTATTAGAAAGAGGAGTCAATTACCTTTAAAATGGTCAACTGTATAAGGTTGCTTGACTATTTTGAAGCAAGTTCTGCTTTTTCAAGGTTTTATACTTTTAATGATTTTTGATACTTTTTATGATTACTTTTTAAATTTCGACCGGTTTTCTTGTACATTTAGGGATATACGTTGCATAATAGAAAACAACATATTTTCTTTACTTTAAAATGGTGTATTCCAAAAAAACCTAGGACTATTTTTAAACAAGATATCCGTAGGATATCCAAGAGTATCCGTAATTTGAAAAAATTTTAAAATTTTTTATTTTTTTTTTCAATTAGAAGAATAATATTGCATATTGTAATATAAGTTTTAATTCCAAATAATTTTTCTTAATAACACTTTTCGATATTGTGAAATATAAAGGTACTTTACTCCTGAGCAGATTCATATTTTTTACCATACCTCGTACACTATTAATAAAATTTTATATCTGATGATTGCATTTTAGGTTTTAAACTAGGCAGAGCATTTTATAAAGAATAACTTTTTTTCATAAAATTAATACTAAAAAAGTTTTCCATATGGTTCCAACTATTGCATGTGTATATGTCACACTTTGAAAAAGCATATCTGGTTTAAAAATAGTCCTAGAATTTTTTACAGTACACCATTTTAAAGTAAGGAAAATGAGCTTTCCTTTTTATTACACAATGTATACACCCAAATATACTATAAAAAAGGTTATAATGAGAAATTTAAAAATAATCGTAAAATATATAAAAACCATTAAATATAAATTATATATCTTGATTAAATATAGCCATACGGCCTTCTACGATTGAACATTTTAAAGGTAATTGACTTCTCTTTCTACTAAATGTACCATTGCGTATACCTAGAAATGCGTAGAAAAAAGTTACAGAACAATGTTTGCGAATTAACAAGGAAAATATTCCAAAATCGCTGTGAGTGGCGAAATTTGAAAAATCATATTTTGGAAATTGTAAATCACAAGGACTTCTACCAAACGCCATTTTAAAGAGGAAGGATGGATGTTTGTTTCTGTGAAGCAATGACTATACCTTTATTCCCGTGGAAAAAAGTTATGGGGCAAAAAACAAAATTGCTATCTTTCATGTTTTTTCTTGCTTTTCTTTTGGATATATTTTTGTAAAAAACATGTTTTTGACTTTAAAATGTGATATTTCGATAGTAAATTTAACCTGGAACAATTTTCCTGTAGACGTGTTTGCACTAAATGTGCATAGAACTCATCCTAATTCGCTCTGTGCCTAGGAACTAATTCACCCCTTTCTCAAAAACGCACCCATTTAAATGGTAGCACTCCGCGGTTTTTTTAAATATAGAGGTCCATTGACTATATGAAATAATAAAACCCTGTTAACGTTGTAGTTCCTTTCCAAAATACATAATCAATAGCCTATATTGAAAAATACCTAAATTTATTAACTAACAACAATGTTAAACGAACTGTAAGTATCTAATTACTAATTTTGTTTTAATTTTAAGAGGTTTTGTGCTTTAAATGAATTGAGACTTTTTTTTGCAAAACGGTGCACATATCGAAAAAAAAAATAGTGGACAATCATTATATCTGAATACTCCATCTAAATGCCTTTCTAATGATGTGCCGCACATAGTATATTCTCTATTTAAAAATAAGAGGTTGCAGAAGTGGAAGGGAGGGGGATGGCAGATGTATGTATCGTATATAAAAATGTCTCCCCTTTAGAACAAAATTCGACCTGTTTCCCCATTTCCTTAAAATTTGATAAATCTCCATAAATCTGCCAAATATCGAAGTGGACTGTTTTCATTGGCCCACCCTGTATATTGAATTGCAAAAGAAAGTTATGTATTGCTGCATCTCAATTATATTTTCAACGACATTTAGAGAAAAAGCAATCAGACAAGAGAATTGTTAACAATCTTGATTCAAAATTACAGCATGGATGGTTTAGTAACACCCCGGAGTCTGTATAAAAAACTAATAAAACGAGATTTGTAAATACGTGGAGTACAAGCACACCATAAAACTCCTTTGTGCCAAATTAAGAAAGAAATAGGTATCCCAAAGACAGCTGGCTAAAAAAAATTTAATGAAACACAAAGTTAGGCCTTATATCTTTATTTCATTTTGGATATTTACCTCATTAACTTTTTTCTACCTTCTCTAACCTATGTTTTGTGTAAACGAACCTTTATTACGAATTTTCATCCCAGAAACAACTTGTTTTTTATATTATGCTGATTATTGTCAAAAAAAATACAATACTTTGTATACGGTTATTTATTTTGATCGACATTATTTCTTTTGTAATCTTATCTTCAAATATATACAGGGTGATTGATTAGTGGGGTAAAACTTAATAGATTCGCTATAGGAATAGATAACAATAAAAGTTAATAACAAAAATTGTAGCCAACTTTGAGCTTCACATTACAAAATTAGTTAGAATTATACAGGGTGTTCGATAACACAGTGGCAGACCAAACTTATGTTTTTTTAAATGGATCACCCCATATTTTATTTTATATTCGAAATCCTGTTAACTTTTCGATCACAAAAATATAAAGTTTTGTTATGTTGTACAGGGTATTTACAAAGTTATAACCATTTTTATATGAAAATCGTAAGAAGTTCAACTCCCTGTATAAATAAAAATAAGCACAACAGCAATGGTTTATTAATGCCAAATTTATTTATTTATCGTCAAAATTTTAAAAAATTATTGATTTTGCTAATTTTCTTTATATCAAATACAGGGTGAGTCAAAACGCAAGTACATTATTTTTTAGGGAATTTTAAATGGAACCCCCTGTATTTTATATCACTATTGTGAAGTACGAGAACCGTACCTACTTTAATTTTTATATAACATTCCCTATGTCCAAATTTATTAGTTTTCGAGATATTTTCATTTTTCATAGCAATATATTTTAGGTGTCTAAATTTTTCCAAATTTTAAGTAAGCCATGGCTGAATTGACAATTGACGATTACTGATTATCAATCCGGTAATCAATGTAACAATGTAGCAAATAAAGTACTAGTATAGGAAAAATAATGTACTAGCAATACATTTTACAAAAAAAAAAAACACAACCACAACATGCAACATTTTTGAAACAATTAAAAACTACATTTGTATGTAAATATAACAATAAAGAAAGAGAAATAATTTATTAGAATTAAATGTTACAAAAAACACACAAAGACAAAATGCAACATTTTGTGAAGACAATTAAACACTACTTTTGTATGTAAATGTAACAATCTAACAAATAAAGAACGAAAAATAAATTATGAGTAATACATTTTGCAAAAAAACATGTTTGAAAAAATTGAAAGCTACTTTTAATAAAATATTTTTAATATTTAATTACATAAGGTGTTCAAAATTACCTCCTAACACATTTATGCACGCCTAAAAACTATCATTGAACGAGCTACTTTTCGAGAATTGCAACTTCAGAATGGACCATCTAGTGCAGGCTCGAAACGGATAATCGTTTGCAAAAATTGCCGACCGTGATTTGAGTTTTGATACGGGTTATTGGTACCTTTAGCCGTATGAAAATACTTGTTGCCACGAGCATGCGCGGTGCGTTGCCGTTCCGACCTTGCGCGCCTCGTCCACTTCCCTAGTAGCCCAGTCGGGATACCATTTGACCTTGCATTAGGAGCTGCCCCAAATTTTATTTTTTTCATCTTTAGGGGGGTCAATAGAAGTAAAAATTTAAAATCTCGACTGAATTTGACCGTTGCGTTAGCCGCCATCTTGATTTTAAACGAGAACCGTTTTTGCTCAATATCTCCGCCATTTTCAACTTTTCGACAAAAAATATATAAACTGGAATTGTTTAAAATGTGATTTTATATAATTTCGTTTATTATAATTTTTTTCGTGCGGTCCATATTTTCCGAGTTATGGGGAAAACAGTGACAGTTAAAGCATAATTATTGATTTATTGAATTATCTCGTTTATTATTACTTTTACAACAAATTTTAACCTATACAAAAATGAAGAGAATTAAATTTTGCACAATTTCGATCTTCTTCATTTTTTTGATAAAATCAAGATTTAAGGCAGTACGTATGCGGTAAAGGCGCGAGCGTAAGACCCGATTGATTTTAAAGCAATTGTTTTTGTTCAATATCTTCCCCATTTTCAACTTTTCGACAAAAAGTATAAAGACTGAAATTGTTGCAATTACGATTTACTACAATTTTTTGAGAGAACCAGTGGCGGCTCTAAGAGGGGGGGAATGGGAAAATTCCCCCCAACGGGGTCCAAAATTAAAAAAAATTGTTGAAATATTAAAATATGTTAGCTGACATGAAACTTAATTATCGACAGACAAATTCAACCAATAAAACCCGCTAGTTAATAAAATTAAGTGAACTTAATGCATATAAGTTATTATTTATGTCTTCTATGTACCGGGTGTCCCAATAAGAACGGCTCTCGGCCATATCTCAGGAACCGTTTATAGTACAGCTTTGAGAAAACAATATTTATAACAAAAGTTGCCTCGGGAAAAGCTTGGAAATTATTTTCATAATTGTAGGCTCACCGCTAGATGGCGTTATTGAATATCAAAACTTAAAAAATCAAAATTTTACAAAATTTACCTAATGAAAGGGCACTGGAAATCCAATCATCGTATTCTTCATAAAATTCTGCGCATATTTGATTTCACAAGTTTAATTTTACCTTTGCAAATAAGAGGTGGGGGTGAGTAGGAACCTTCTTATGAAAAAATGGCTGTAAGTCCGGCAATAGTCTTTTTAATAGACTTCAATAAATGGACAATTCGACGTAGATCTAAGGATCGAATTGTTTTGTAATGCCCCTTTGTCCGCTTCTTCTCGATCGACGATGGTAAATAAATGTTTGAGTGTGGAGTAAAAAATATGGTTTTATTGACAGCTACGTATAATTACACTATATATGATGTTCAGGTAACTTTCTATGATAGACTGCCTTTAATGACAGCTACTGATAATAATTACACTCGGCGTAACTTCTAACAACGACTTACGCACTTGTTAACGAGGTAACTATTTCAATTAGACTGCAACCCAAAATAGTCCCTTTGGTTAATTTATAATCTCGTCAAAATATACAATTCATCAATAAGTTGCATGACAACCGAACTACGGACTTTGCATGTTGAAAGATTGCAACTACAGTTTAAAGGAAGCTATTGCAAAACTTGTAAAGTTCAATTGGAAAATATATTATTTGGCATTTTATTAAGTTTGCAGGTTGAATGGACTCTAATTATTAAAATATTACTCGATGTTTCCCAATGTTTCAATCATACACGGTGAAACTATAAAAGTTTAGGAAGTTAAGAAAAAATGTGAGATTACAAATTAAGGGATTAATTTGAGATTGAACAATAAAAGAAGCTTTTATCTCATCGCATCTTTATTTTTTTCATCGCAAATACAAGCCTTTATCTGTATGATTTTTTTATGTTTGTTACGCGATTACTCCATCAATTATGAACCGATTTTTATGATTCATTTTTTGTTATGTAGGTCATATTTAAGAGATCGATTCAAATTTAAAATTAACTTTACTGGTGCTATTGTACAGTCTGTAGAATTTTTTGAAAAAAAAATATTATGAAGTATTGGAGCGGGTGGGGTGGGGGGAGGGGGAACCACAGTACAGACTGGCAACATCTGTGAAATTAAAGTCCAGGGTTACAACAACACATTTCAGAAGTCAGAATCCGGTCTGCAATTTTTTCAAACGAAACTCCTTTGAGAGTCCGGTCTAATCTTAACCGTAGTGACGGTCAACATTTGAAATTATCTTTATAAATTAATTGTAAAGAATAGTCCTTTTTTTAAATCAAGATTTTCAAGTAACATCAATATTTTTGATTGTTTTTTCTTTTTGAAAAAAGTACCTCTAAATCACCCTTTATTAAACAAGTTTTGACTATTGTCTTCAATGTCAGATTTGCCAGAAGTACGCAATTCTAAGATCTAGCGGCACTGTTATGCTTCCGGTTAACCGTCTTTGTACAGAAACATCAAAAGTTACATGCCCTGAATATTTCCGTGTCTGCAGCAAAGGATACAAAGACAAATTGCAGAGACCAACATTAAACAATAAACTAAGATATACGATTTCCGCATTGCACTGGGACAGGTGGAAAATGTGTTTAATTGCGTACGTATATGCAAAATTTCCATGAGATTTTCAAATTTATGGTATCTTTTAGCTAAAACGGTTAGAGACGTAATATTGCTTATTCAGACACATGTTTTAGGCTCTCTGAATCGTAATAAGTAAGGTAATTTTACTTTTTGGCTAAGATACAGTTAACGATTGACAAAGTTCTGTTTTTATTCTGATAGATCTTATACATTTCCTGATGCGGTCGATATTATGGTGGTATTTACACTGTTTCAGATCTTCCGTTTTTCTGGAAATCTAGTGAGCTTTCTTATTTCAAATGGTTTACCCTCTATATTTTTTGGCCCTTGAAGTCTTAAATAAATACGGATTATTTTTCATGAAATATTTGCTACATTTAAATGTCATAATTTAGGAGTTATTAAGCATATTATCTTTGACGTTTCAATAAATTAGTGACGCTGGTGTTTATTTAAAGTCACAATGGATCGTACCTATATCTGAATAAGCACAAATTGATTTTTACAACAAGAAACGTGTAGTAATCTTTAATAATTTATATCCTAACTGTAATCCCATCTCATAAGATATTTTGGTAGGTTTTAAGAGGTTTTAAGATTTTGTAGGGTCATATTACCCGTATGTACGCCAATAATGAATATAAAATACTTAATTGTACATATTTAAAAAAATGTGCAATAACTACCTCTTAAAACTTACCAAATTTCATTTGCATATCTCAGCTGGTTTTAGAGCAATTAATAAATCGTCAGTTTGGAAGACAAATTTCAACATCCCGTATACCGGAAACGAAACATTTGCGGACATACTTTTATAAAGTAAACTGCCATTTCCTTTTCATGCAGAAGTACCCTTTAAAATTTGTCGCACATCCTGTATTGATGAAAAACATGGTTAGTTGTTAAAGTATATAACTTTTTTATTTATCAACATAAGCGATTGAGTCAAAAAGCAGAATGTTAAGAACATCTGAGGCTATAGTTGGGTTTTAATTTCAGTATTTTATAGATGCTAGAATATTCCACAGGGCGTTGTGAAGTTTGAGAAAAAAACACAGATTGATTGGAACACTACGTATACAATGACAATTTACCTGTGTAGAAACAATATTATTACAGCGATATTGTTAAAGAATCAGGCTATAACATATTAAAAAAATCACTTAAATCGGGCTACAGGTTGTGGAAATTTGAGACATTAAAACTGACCCATTTTTAAGGTTGCGCGTTAATTTACTGGAGTAGTGTATTTTAATATTTCTCTTTTACTCTGGGCTAATTTGCAAAATACAAGGAAAAGTTATTTACCAGTAATTTTGCTGCTGGAATCGAATCTTATTATTGTATGTATTAATAATATAGGTATGCAAAGTCCGCAGATAATGTGCTACTTTTTTTATAAACAAAATGGCGCCCGAAAATCGTGTTTTTTTTCAATTTTTGCCCTATAACTCCAAAGATTTTAACTTTACACCAAAAACACCAAATAAAAATTCACCGCAATTAAATTCTGCATAGAGATGTGTTTTCCCCGATTCACTTTGACGAAAACTTTCCCCGGAAAAAAATTTCCAACAAAATCTTTCATTTTCAACTAAAATTTTAGATAAGTAATTGTTAATCAATAATTAAATTACTTGGTAATGTAAAATCACTTTTCGTATAGATTATAATTCCAGAAGCCGATGGAAATTGAATGAACAGTTTAGCAACAATTGAATTGTTAATTAAAAATTTGCGGTCGCTATAATAACGACAATAATTATGATGCATAAGAATAACTATAATTTTTTCATAAAAAGACACTATACCTATCTAATGCACTTTACAGAATTGAAATTGGACTATTTAAGCGGCCTCAGGAATATTTTAAAATTATAAACAATTTTTTGGCTTATAAACAAATGGAATATCTTGGTAAGTATTAAACTAAATTAAATCGTGAAAACGGCATTCGAAAAACAGCGGCAGGACGCTTCTTTTAAAAGAAAAAACTTTTAATTATGACGAGTGGTTCCTGAGATACAACCGGTCAAATTTGACCGGAATTTACGGCAAAGATATACAATAGGATCATAATTTTCAAACCATCACCTTTTTATTTTTGTCCTCTTTCTCCAAACCAATTTTCATATCTTTAAAATGCTCATAATATATATTATTATAATAAAAACTCTCAATAATACGTGTGAAAATTGCCAAAAATAGTAAAATTCCAATCAAAAATTAGGTTGGAGAAAATGTAACCCTCAAAGTTCAAAATCGGTATACGTTAAAAAAATGCATTTTCTCTGCTTTCCATAAAGCAATTTCCTTCATTCTTTTTTTGTTCCCTAATAACTCCAGTAGAGCCATCGAACTAACGCATTATTAAATGTCAAACTTGCTTTTGTTTTGTTATAATAGATTAATTTATTTATAAGAACAGAAAACTACATATTTTTTCCAGTTGTAGGCTTTTTTTAGATAAACTTACTACAAGTGTACCTTTTAAAGTTAAAAACATAAATATTCTCATTTGAAAGTTGTATAATTATTTAAACAATTTTTATTTAAACAAATTAAAATTTTGTGTTATAATAAATAAATTAATTTATTATAACAAAACAAAAGCAAGTTTGACATTTAATGATGCATTAGTTCGATGGCTCTACTCGAGTTACTTGGGAACAAAAAAAGAATGAAGGAAATTGCTCTAATTAATTACCTAATTTTTGATTGAAATTTTGCTATTTTTGGCAATTTTCACACGTATTATCGATAGTTTTTATTATAATAATATATGGTATAAGTATTTTAATGATATGAAAATTGGTGTGGAGAAAGAGGACAAAAATAGAAAGGTGATGGTTTGAAAATTATGATCCTATTGTTTATATCTTTGCCGTAAATTCCGGTCAACTTTGACCGGTTGTATCTCAGGAACTACTCATCATAATTAAACGTTTTTTCTTTTAAAAGAAGAGTTTTGCCACTGTTTTTCGAATACCGTATTTATAATTTAATTTGGTTTAATATTTCCCGAGATATTCTGTTTGTTTATAAGCCAAAAAATTCTTTATAATTTTAAAATATTCCTGATGCCGCTTAAATTGTCCAATTTTAATTCTGTAAAGGTCATTAGATAGGAATAGTGTCTTTTTATAAAAAAAATCATAGCTATTCTTAAGCATTATAATTATTGTCGTTATTATAGCGACCGTAAATTTTTAATTAACAATTCAATTGTTGCTAAACTGTTCATTCAATTTCCATCGGCTTCTGGAATTATAATCTATACGAAAAGGGCTTTTGCATTACCAAGTTATTTAATTATTGATTAACAATTACTTATCTAAAACTTTAGTTGCAAATTAAAGATTTTGTTGGAAAAAACTGCTTTTTCTGGAGAAAGTTTTCGTCGAAGGAAATCGAAAAAAACACGTCTCTATGCAGAATTTAATTGCGGTGAACTTTTATTTGAGTGTTTTTGGTGTAAAGTTAAAATCTTTGGAGTTATAGAGCATAAATTGAAAAAAACACGATTTTCGGGCGCCATTTTGTTTATAAAAAAAGTATCACACTATCTGCGGACTTTGCATACCTATATTATTAATATATACAATCATAAGATTCGATTCCAGCAATAAAATTGCTGGTAAATAACTTTTCCCAAAAATGGCCTATTCTCCGATAATCAGCCAAGACTAATCATAATACATATTAAAAATATTATATTTTAAATGTTATTCCGTGGGTGTTGGTGCGCCGCGCCGTTTGTATCGGTTTAAGAAAATCGATAGGTAAATACCGAAATCCTTTTAGCCCGAAATTTGAAAGAACGCAATCGATATCCTTTACTTGTTGATTTACCTTGACTCAAAGGAATATTTAATGGAGCTTGAAGCTTTTAGGAGAGGATTAATTACCTGCCTGACTGTCTTTGAAAAGTTTTAAATTCCAATATTGTTGCCAAATAAAGTGTGGGTAAGACGAAAATTGATGCCAAATAAGGTGCGAGTGAAAGTACGTAAAGTTTAATAGCCCTTGTGTAAGTGAATAGTATAACATCTTTAGAACAAAAGCATAAACAGGGAAATTAAGAGAGAAATAAATGTTTCAAAAGAGAGCTAAATAAACGAAAATTACGAAGAAATAGAACTGTTAGGTTTTAGATATGATAAACACAACGTATACAAAAAATTTAAATAAGTGTAGGATCTTGTCTTTCTCGATGACAATACTTTGGCCCTAAACAGTACAATAATACACACTAAAACGGGGAGAAAGTAAGATGAGACAGAAACATCTCTGGGATTATTTCATTCATAGGAGATTCTGACCAATAGAAAGCTACAGAAATAAAAATTAAAGTGATTATTTCATTCATAGGAGATTCTGACCAATAGAAAGCCACAGAAATAAAAATTAAAGTGATAATTTTTGATAATATCCCGTCGTCAAGCATTATGTCAGATGCCCTTTGTTACTGCGCAAAAATGAACATTCAGTGACATTCAACAATGACATTAATGGCAATTAACTCGCTAAATGGGCGCAGTTCCCAAAGGCCATGAAAGAAGAAAAAAAATGGCAATTAATGTTTTACAACTTGTCACAGAGAACACCAAGAAATACGTTTAGGAAACATTCAGGTGAAGATATCAATAAAATATTAGTTAAAATGATTCAAAAAGATGGTCTTTACAATTATTATCGACTTGTTACCCTCGTGCCTCTTTGACATAATTTCTGTCAAATTTAATTTCAAAATTAAAACTGTCAAAGTGTCACTTGGAAAACAAATCGATAATTTTAGAGCTCTCGTGCAATTACTACTGATAATTGGGTTTGGGAAACAGGAACAAGCGCAGTGAAATTTTACTTAGTTTTTGTGCTCGAAAAAATCCATTTCAAATGATTCAGATGAAAAACAGCTTCTTCTACAAAAAAAAAGAACAACAGAGATGGACGTAGTAGAGTCTAAATGGAAAAATAGGAACGAGATCGATTTTATGATAACTGACAAAAGACAAATGCTTAGAGATGATACAGTTCTAAACCAGTTTTCAGAAGGTAGCGACCACAGAGTGGTAAAACTCTCGATATAAATAGATTTTGAGAAAGAGAGATACCGCATGATCAAAAAAAGTTTAAATTTACCTGGACAGAGCTTGATAATATAAATACATTTGAAGAACACACCAACAGCATCAGTGATGCCCAAATTAATAAGAATACAGTAAATGTCCACACCGTGAATAATATTATAATATAAGCTATAGAAGAAAACCAGAAGAAACGCAGCCAAAAAAAACATATAACGAAAGAATAAGTCCCCAAACACAAACATTAATGGAAGAGAGAAGAAAAAGGTCATAGAAGAAAAGAACACCGTAAAGAGAGATAAGTAAAATAATACAAAAATCTATTAGGGCTGACAAGCGAAAGCACAAAAGTGAACAAATTCAATCAACGATTGAAGATAGCATATTACAGCAGATAGATAAGAGCGTTAAATTTCTAAGGAGAAAATTAACAAATGGCAAAATATAAGTAACGAAATTGGAAAATAAAGATGGAAATATTATCACCAACAAAGATGGATTACTAGGGGCAGCAAGAGATTTTCATAGGGAATTATACAGAAGTCAATAAAACCATGTTAAGCAAACAACCGAACAGTTCGAAGTTTCAGGAAAAATATTGGTTAACGCAGGATCGAAATTGATGTTTGATATATCTGCAGGCGAAACAAAGAACGCACTGAAGAAAATGACAAGACATAAAGCTCTGGGAGAAGATAATATCGTTATAGAAGCAGCAAAGATTGGAGGAGATAGACTTTTAGGGAAGATAATGGAACTGTTCAACTTATGTCTTCACTATAGTGAAAGATCTACAAGATCTTTCACTTAGTCTTCTCTTTTCATCTAACAGCAAAGAAAATATTACAATGGAAGTTTATAGAAAGACGAAAAAAGAGATGCCCAGGACGATAAGGTTGGATTACGTGGAAGACAACCTAGTCCAGAAAGCCACTGCACATCCGCTAGGAAAAATATTCTGATTCGGATTTTTTGCACAATCTTACTCAAAAAGGACCCCTTTTAACAAATTTGCATGTTGCCTGGACCAAAAGTGGGTCAAAAATTTTTGAAACGTTTTTTTTTTGTTTTTTTTTCCTAAAATTACTTTTTTTGCATGGAACAAAGTTTTTGTAGGTT
Source organism: Diabrotica virgifera virgifera (assembly GCF_917563875.1). Taxonomy (NCBI): domain Eukaryota; kingdom Metazoa; phylum Arthropoda; class Insecta; order Coleoptera; family Chrysomelidae; genus Diabrotica; species Diabrotica virgifera. The sequence continues at coordinate 17,558,243 of NC_065443.1, forward strand.
TTTTGGATCATTCCAAACAGAGAAGGTCTTTAGTGACATTTCTCTGAAGATGATAGTTTTTGACATAATATAAGCGATTAAAAATTGAAAAATTGCGAAATCGGTCATTTTTAACCCTCACAAACTATGTAAAAAACTGAAAATTTGAATGTTGCCAAGGTAGGTAGATATTCTTTAAACATCGATTGATAAAATCCCAAAGAGTTTTTTGCAATTCAGCATTCAAAACTCCTTCGTTTTTTAACTGCTAATCAAGCATGCGCGACACATCATTCGATGTTCAAAGAATATCTACCTACCTTGGCAACATTCAAATTTTCAGTTTTTCATATAGTTTTTGAAGGTTAAAAATGGCCGATTTCGCCAATTTTTCAATTTTTAATCGCTTATATGTCAAAAACTGTCAACTCTAGAGAAAAGTCAATAAAGACCTTTTCTGTTTGGAGTGATCCAAAAAACTTAAAAAAAATTGTCCCATGCAAGAAAAATAATTTTAAGAAAAAAACAAAAAAAAAAAGTTTAAGAAATTTTTGACCCACTTTTGGTCCTGGCAACATGCAAATCTGTTAAAAGGGGTTCTTTTTGAGTAAGATTGTGCAAAAAATCCGAATCGGAATATTTTTCCTAGCGGATGCGCAGTGGCTTTCTGGACTAACCTGAAAACCATGAATATGAGATAAAAGGGGGAAGGGCACAAGAGGGATCTGGATGGAAGGATATATCCAGATAGGCAAAGACCCATCCAGGGTTATGATGCCAAAAGAAGAAGAATGGTTTTATTTCCGCCCTCTTGACATATTCTGACACAGCTATTTTTTTCCTCGTCTCAACGAGACTGCCATTGGTATACCAAGCACCTTTTAACTGTGATTTTTACAACTTTTAAAAGCCATTCACCAATAGAGCAGAGGTGTTGGCCTTTTAATGTTTTTTATTGTTTGTGTTTTGTGTTAACAATTTTTAGGCTATGAGGTACTCGTATTACCTCATATAAGACGTAAATTCTAAATCATTGTAATTATTGTAAAAAACAAATTCTCTTAGAGCATTGTTGTCCCTTATAGGAATCTCTGAAGATGGCATATGACATGCTGAAAGTACTTATATGATCTTAATAAAAAAATTTACACACTGTCAAGTTTTTTGAGAAGATACACCTATTGTCAGTTTGACCTATATTTTTATTACCTAATTGTTCCGTCTCCTTATAGTTTAGTTAATTTTAGTTTTTTCGATTTTATTTTACGATGTAAATTCATATCAGACCATTCTTAAGGTTTGGGTAAATTATTTTCCAGAAATCTCTTAAAAGATTAAAATACATTCATTCTTACCCAGATTTCTGGGTAACATTTATCATAATCCTCTTTAGAAAGTAGGTATTTGAAAAGTTATGCGAGTGAAGCGATATTGTCAGCTTCTGAGAAGGAGACTGATGACGATTAGTTAATTACGTTTTTTCCAAAGTGAAATTTTGTAGGACAGATATAGACATTTTTTGTTTTCCCCAACACCAGGGGATTTCTGGTCGAGAGCCGTTTTGTAATTTTAGTAGTAATCAGTATGGTGGGTCGAAAAACAATAATGTTTCATTTTTAATCGCTATACCGCGGAAAACTTGCCTTTGGGGTATATAAGTAAAATGCAAAGTAAAATAAAGTTATATATTAAACCCCCAGCTAGCGCATCAGACTTAAAATTTAGTTTGTTTCAGAAACCAAGACATTTTTCAATTATCTTTACAATCTTTAGCCAATAATATTTAAACGTGCTATAGTGAAAACTGTTTAGTTAATAGTTTAAAAAATAGGAAATAAATTTGAAACAGACAATATCTTTTAATTTGCGTTAGCGCAAAATACTAAAAAATTGTTAAAATTCACATATTAGCACCTTAAAAGAAGGTGTGGTCTAGTATGTTGTGTTAGGTGTTAATAGCACAATCCATTTTTTGTTCTTTTACTTTACACCCCATTTAATTGGAATAGAATTATTATAACGTGTTTAAAGTTATAAAGGATATAAATAAAACAACTTATAATTTTCATAACATGTTTAATTGAAACAAAAAAGAAACCAAATTGTAGCCAAACAATTTCATCAAATTAAATGAAATTTTGACTTTAGGAAGAGTCTTTTACTCATTATTTCTGAGTGGGTACGTTGAAGCTGCGCTTGCTGTAAAACCTTGGCATCGAAGCTCTGGATGCTACGGCAGATCTTATGAAACCATCTCGTTCCTAACCACTAGGAGGACTAGTTAATCGCAATCTTTTGAGTAAAGATGGATAGTATCTTCTAGACACAAGTTGTGCGATAAAGTCAGGCAACTGCCCTGTGGACTTATCTGTTCGAGAACCGGGTCCACTTTTCCACTCTCGATGGTTGACTACAGCTAACAGAGTTTTGAGACTGTATATAAGTGCGGAAACCTCTTCAGTTGAACATAAATTGTTAGTATCCTTCATTTTTAAATCATACATGCCTGTATGGTTCAGAATAAAGTACAGCAAATGCATAACAGATGGACCTGAACATGTTTTTGAGACTATCAAATCAACCAGATTTCTACCAGAGAATTTGATTAAAGTAGTTGATCCTGTAATCGAAAGAAAAGCATTTTTCCCACCCAGAAAATTTGCTACTGAGCATAATAGTGGATGAAAGGAAACATATAAGAGAATTAGGATTCCGAAGAATAATCAAAGCAAGGATGGTGCTACATAAACAGAAACAATTAGGGTTTTTAGACCTCTAAAAATCACCTTTCATGCGACTGACGCTACTGAATTATTTGATTGGAACACCACTGAAATTACACCACCATCACTTTTACGGAGAGTCTCTGATGATGAAGTTTAGGCTAAAATCACGCTGGTGAAACACCCGAGGATTGGAACTTTGGAAAATTTCCTTGTCATACTCAAGCCGTGGAACGCTGCGTCAAGTTAGTGATTGAAGCATCTAAAAAAGTCGTCGGTGCTAAGTAATGACATGGTTTTATAGGGGAGTGCATTTAGATTTTCACTTCGGAAAAAATCAAACAAGATAAAACTTTTTGTAATTTCATTAAGAAATGTTTAATAAACAACATATCAAAAAGTTCTACTCGAGAAGTGGGTGCTTCATTTTTTATTAAACAAATGAACAGCGAAGTTAGATGTTTTTTAAATAACTCCGAAAATATAATTTTTAGAAAAAAACTGACTTGAAACCTTATATAAAGATGTTTCTAAAATTAAATCTCTAGCTTCTGTAATTTTTTATTTATAACGCTAAAGTCACCCTTCTCACACACATTGGCGCACTGTAAACTAGCGTTGGAAAAAGTGCACGGTTGAGTTTTTTTAATATAATTTTTTAACTAATGGATCAAAAAAAAATTTTACAAATTGGACATTAAAGAAGATGAAATAAGCTATCTTGTGATTGTAATAAAAAAATAAAATGTATGGACATAAGTACGGTGTGGGCGGAAAGTGAGCCTTACATGAATTTTGTTTAAAAATGATTTAAAAATGTGTAACTAATACAATTTTACTTATAAAACTCTCAAATTTGCACAACTTACCTCTCAATTATCTTACTCAACGATATTTCATTCAAAAAAATCTCAAAAATTTAATTCAAATAATACTATGTCTCAAAAACTGTAATTCTTGAAAACTTCGTAGTTTTACAGAATTCCCACCACTTTAAGACGGTATTACTCAAGTTTGAATAAATCTAATACAATTTTTTTGATATTTTTTTAAATCTTAGGATGTAGTCTTTAAAAAACACTGAATTATTTTAGTTTAAAAATGAAATAAACAATTTGAGAATTTGAGAATACTAAGAAAGATAAAAAAAATGTAATACAAAAACCAAAAATTACCAGCTGAAAAAATGTATATACAGAGTGATCAAAACTTTTTTCTGTAAAACTTACCTAAAATACCTTTAATAATAAGCTTCAACAATAATAAATGTTAAACAAAAAAAAATTTTTTTTAGCTCTTATACAGTATGTCTGCGTAACTTGGAACCTATTGATAACTTTTTTAATATCAGTTTTACGAAAAAAAGTTATTCTTTATAAAATACTCTGCATCATATATAACATATGAGATGCAACCATCAAATATCAAATTTTGTTAATTTTGTACGAGGTATGTCAAAAAATATGAATTTCACTCAAGAGTAAAGTACCTTTATATTTCACAATATCGAAAATTTTTATAAAGAAAAGTTGTTTATAATTATAAACTATGTTCCAATATGTAATTATATCCTTCTAATCGAAAATTTGTTTTTTTTTTTAATATTGTTTCAAATTAATTATACCCAACATCATTAAATTTTCACTTATTATTTATGATAACTGTTTTATTATTACTTTTATGAAGAATGTTATTCGTCATAAATAGCTGTGCATGGTCTAACACTTAATATGCAAATATAAAATATTATATTTTATCAATATTATACGAGGTATTTAAAAAATTATATTTCGCGCAATAAATATGTACCTTTATAGTTCACAATATTTCGATTATAAGAGTGTAATAATTGCATATTGACACATCGTTTTTAATTCAGAACAACTTTCCATAATAATAGGTCTGGATCCCGCGTATGAAAAAAAAGTTGATTAATAGCAAGCTGAAAATTTGTTAATAGCTTAAGGGTGTCTAGTCGAATAAACTTTGATATATGGCAACACTGGAACAGGGGCAGTTTTAATTGTGGAAAGTTTAAAAATTTGGAACGGTCAGACCACGAAAATGGCACATGTATTTTGTCCGACAGAACAGACTTAAACTCTCCGAACAGAGATTAAACTCTCATGCAAAAATCAGATTGCTATTTATCACCAAATGGGCGTTTTAATGAGTGGAACATGTAGAATATGTCAAATGACAGGAATTATGACAGGTGATAAATATCAGTCTGATTTTTGCATGAGAGTTTAATCTCTGTTCGGAGAGTTTAAGTTTGTTCTGTCGGACAAAATAAATGTGCCGTTTTCGTGGTCTGACCGTTTCAAATTTTTAACCTGTTCCACAATTAAAACTGCCCCTGTTACAGTGTTCCCATATATCAAAGTTTATCCGACTAGACACCCTTAAACTATTAACAAATTTTCAGCTTGCTATTAATCAACTTTTTTTTCATACGCGGGATCCAGACCTATAACAATTTTCAGTATTATGAAAAATATAGGTATTTTACTCCTAACTCCTAACTCCTATTTTATTTATTGACATATCTTATAGAAAATTGATAAAAATTGATATTTTATGATTGCATTTAAATTTTAGAATATGCAGAGCTTTTTACTTAGAATAACTTTTTTATTTATGATCCCATTGCAACAATTTTTTGAAAAGGTAGAAGCACAATTTTCACATCATTACGAGTAAGGCCGAATTTAATTAAGAGCGAACGAAACGGTTCATATTAAGAGCAAAAAAATACATATTTTGTTCATCAATACAAAAATTATTAATATAACAATTTTTTTAACGTTTTAAAGCGGTCTTTTTGAATATATATTATATAGGTTTATCAAAGCTCTCAAAAATAAATATATGTAGAAATAAATACATTTTGTAAAGAAATTATGATTTTACAACTATTTTTTAAATTATCCGCCATTTTGGATCTGCCATTTTGTAATTTAAATTATCAAAATTTGATTCAGGTTCAGCAACATCTTAAAAATATCCACATATATGTAAACAAACTAATAAAAAAAATTCGGATTTTACAACTAGTTTTTAAGGATTTTTGGGAAAAGTCCGCCATTTTGAATTTGCAAATTGTAATGTCAGATTCGGGTTCGGCATAATCAAAACTAAAATAAAACATTTTTTATCAAAATAAAATGTTGAATTCACCCATATTCTTAACATTATTTATACAAAACAATTGCTATTGTTTAAACAATTAATAAACAATTAGCGGCGAAATTTGTGAGTAGAACTTTTTACTTTAACATATTTATAAACTAACAAAAAAAGTTTTAGAAAAATATAACCTTGTTTGATTTTTTCCGAAACATTGTATCTTTTCGTTCTAATTGCACTCACCTATTATAAGATCTGCCGTAGCATCCAGAGCTTCGATGCTAAAGTTTGACAGCAATCGCAGCTTCAACGTACCCACTCAGAAATAGTGAGTAAAAGACTCTTTCTAAAGTCAAAATTTTATTTAATTTGTTGACATTGTTTGGTTATAATTTGGTTTCTTTTTTGTTTCAATTAAACATGTTATTAAAATTATAAGTTGTTTTATTTATATCCTTTATAACTTTAAACACACTATAATAATTCTATTCCAATTAAATGAAGTGTAAAATAAAAGAACAAAAAAGGGATTGTGCTAATAACACCCAACACACCTTCTTTTAAGTTGCTAATATGTGAATTTTAACAATTTTTGAGTATTTTGAGCTACCGCAAATTAAAAGATATTGTCTGTTTCAAATTTATTTCCTATTTTTTAAACTATTAACTAAACAGTTTTCACTATAGCACGTTCAAATATTATTGGCTAAAGATTGTAAAAATAATTAAAAAATGTCTTGATTTCTGAAAAAAAAAACTAAATTTTAAGTGTGATGCGCTAGCTAGGGGTTCAATACATAACTTTATTTTACTTTGCATTTTACTTATATACCCCAAAGGCAAGTTTTCCGCGGTATAGCGATTATAAAATGAAACATTATTGTTTTTCGACCCACCCTAGTAATTATGTAGATACTAATAATTGTATTTTTTGTTACAGGAGCTCACCTATCTTGAATGCCGTGGCTGTGCCTTAACCACATTGAACAACGAAATCTACCACCTCCTGCCAGATCTAATTCACTTAGACCTAGGTAAAAACGAAATTAAGAATATTTCCCAAAACGATTTCCAGAATCTCCTAAGTTTGCGACATCTTAAGTTAGATAGTAATATGCTATATTCAATAGACATCTCGACATTTTCCTCTCAAGCAGCTTTGAGAAAACTTAGTTTATCGAATAATAAAATAAAAAAAATATCACCTGGATCATTTTCTGAGAATCATAATTTGACTGAGTTGGATGTGAGTTACAATAGAGTAGATGATATGAGCTTTTTAGAACCTTTGTATGATATTTTGGAAAAGTTGGACCTTAGCGGGAATCACTTACGTACTGAATTATTAACAGCACTGATAAATTTGAACAGTTTAAAGGAACTAAAATTGGCTGATTGTGGATTGGCTCAAATAAATGCTGAAGTGATTCCTAAAAGTGTCTCTGTCCTAGATTTGAGTGAAAACTATTTGTCGTCTTTAAATAAAAACATCTTACCCCCAAATCTTACAACTTTAGATATATCTGGTAATCGATTCAGAGGTTTAGAGGAAGATATTTTGCTTTACTTAGATAACACGCAGAATATTAAACTCGGCCACAATTTATGGTCTTGCGATTTGTGCCATATCGTCCCTATGCTGGAAAGAACGAACAAAAGTGCAGTGTTCCGTGATGTAACGTGCTCAGCGCCGTACATATTTAAAGGCAAAAAGCTCGAAAAGATCCAACGTAATGAGCTCACCTGGTGCAGTTCTGCCAGTTACACAGCGAGTGATGCCAACTTTTTTTCATTGGGCGAGGACGGGAAAGTAGGGATTATCGCAGCTAGCACTTCGGTGTTTCTACTTCTTCTAACCGCATTCGCAATAATCGGCGCATTGTGCTACGCTAATCGACATGCAGCCCGATACTACACCCACGAGGATAAAATAGCCACTATCGAAGGGGAATCGATTTTCGCCAGTAATCACAGCCCATTGTTTTGTGATGGGGAACTCAACTTTAAGTTTCCGCTGGATATGGAGGAGAAGAAAATTTCCATAGCTACTATTGATGAGATTAAAAAAGAGCATGCGATTACCAATGGGACTTGAACGGAGTTATAGTCCGGTAGTTGTGGTATTTAGGTATGAAATAAGTGTTCAAAAATTGTAACATAAAGAAGATGCTAATTATTCAGAATTATAAGGTTAGAATTATAATTTTTTAGAATCATCATTTTTATAAGATAGAAGATATTTATTATGATATTTAAGAAGATTAAATATATTTACATGAAAAGCAAAATATTTTTCTCCTCTGATAAAATTATTCTAGGTCAATATTTGGACTCATAAAGCTTCTATCCGGTTCACCTGAAATGTTTCATATACACATAAAATGTTCACCTGGGAGTAAGATAGGCAGACAAAACTTCTTCCGTGTCAAGTTGTCCAGTAATGCTAGTTTTTAAACCTATTCCAAATTCATCGACAAACGTGTTTAGCGATGAAATTTGTTTAGATTATGAACAGAGTGCTTCATTCTGCAATATACTCAACACAAACTCAGACCAATTCGCCTGTACATTTTTCATTTGAATTTCTTGTATTCAAACCATCATTCTTAAAAGTTTTGTGTACCAGGAAAAGTGATGCAGATGCCAATAATTATCGGCCGTCATATTCAACAGTGACGAACTGACTTTTTTCTTTATCTCAGTACAGACTCCTTCTTTGTCAACCTCTACTTTTTGTTGGGGCCAATCATTTTCGTTTCTGTACAACCATTACGGGCCCTCCCACCATCGAGTTTGGTACAATTGCCTAAAACTTTCAGCCTCTTGATGGACGATCAGCAGGGCTGAGAGAACCAGTTACATATTTCTAATGCTCAGGATCGGCTAAATTTCTAACCTACTGAACTTTATTAAGAGCTAAAATAGACCAGTCATCCTTACATTGAATCCAACAAAGAACAGTAGTGTAATCATACCAAAAACAAGACATCAGCATACTGAGAAAAGTTTCATCTACTAAGCAGAACGCAATGAAGATGGTCTGATCTAGATCGAAAACGTTTTGCGAATCCTTTTGGATGACATTTTAATAGTTTTTAAATAAACTTTTGGGTAATAATTGTACAGGGTAATAATTGTTCAAACGAAGTTTTTACTTCTATATGAATTGTAATAATAAACCTTATAATACAAGAAAAAGTGCAGGGAAAGAGTTGGATTGGTCGAAAGAAACCTTCATGGTTGCGTAATATTAGACAATGGTGTGGTTCCACGGTAGAAGAATTATTTCGCGCAGCAGCTGATAGAAAGAGGTTTCAGGAAGTTGTAAACATGATGACGGCCAACCTCTGAATACGGACACATGAAGAAGAAGAATAATAAACACTGAAAAGTTCAAAATTTTAAAATGACGTTTAATATTGTGTATTTTGACTCAATATAATGAATATTGAGAATTGAATATTCAATAAACATTGATAACAAAATCATTCAATAAAAAAATATCTTTATTTTTTTAGTATACTTGATCGGACTATCTCGCGAAACAAAAAAAGAGATAATGGATTGGCGATGTAGCTACGGGATACACCAAAACGATTCTATTCAGTTCTGTGTCTTTATAGAGTTACTTTATTTACAAAATTTAGCTTTATTTAGACCGAGATAGTCGAAGTTAGCTCTTTTCGGCCTTTTATGAACGTGTAAATGGAAAACTTTTGTTTTTTTTTTGAAATCTCGACGGCTTTTTTGGTTGGTAGATTACTTTGGCATTATTTCACATATTTCCTTTTTATGCTGAATCAATGCTCAGCTGAGGAGATCAGACAGTCCTTGGTTCACAAAGGATGGAAAAAAATGGCAAGTAGGATATTAATTTAGAATCAAGCTAAACTGAATAGTGACAGATATAGATGCAATAAAACATAGTCCTGGTTTATTAATATTGAACAAAAAATTAAAAATATTTTTTGCTCATAGAAATTAACTTATGAAAGTATAAATAAATATCTAACACATATTATTAAAAATTAGTCCAGCAAATCTCCAAAAACAAGTGAAATTGATGTCATTATCTCCATCTTTTAAAGCTTTTTATAAGATCTTTTACAATTGTCTTAACTTTTATAAAATTAGTTTATATATTTCTATTTCTATTAACCTTATTCTTCTTCTTTAAATATCGTACGCGTTTAACATCTATACAGGGTGCCGGACGTAAACAAAACAGGCATTATCAGAAGCTGCAACAACATTTTTCAGATATTTTCGATTATTTTACTTTCACTTCTAAGCCAGGGTGGGAATCACTCCAAAACTTGAAATGGTAATGGGGGTCTTCTTCTTCTTAACTCAGGCGAGACTCGTTAGTCTCTGGCACTTGGTCATGTACCAAACCCTGTTCTTCTCCTTAAACTTTAATAAGTCCTGTGACCTCAACGAATGCCAACAGATTTCTTATTGGTAGTTTTAGGATCTCTTCTGGTTCAAACCTCATTTGGCCAGTGAAGTCCTGCCTTACATCAGCTAGCACACTGCAATGGCATAGTATGTGTATCCCAGTCTCTTCTTCCATTTCGCACTTTCTGAACCATGGTTCATTCACCTTACCTAGTTTGGATATAGGTGCTTTCTTAAACGGAAATGTCCAGTCACCATTTCAGTGACCGTTTTGATCTCTCGTTTATTGAGGTTCATCAAACTGTTTGAGAGTTTTTTTTTTCAATATTCTTGATTTTTTTTTTAGTCTGGATTTGCTCTTGAGTGGTTCTCCATTTATTTTGATGATTCTTTATCAGCCATTTCTGAACCTCATTTTTCATAGCATCTTTAGTGATGCCACAGAAAGGTTCTGGGCCTTCAAAAGTTTCTCTCGAGCCTTGTTTCGCTAACATATCTGCTCGTTCGTTCCCATGCACCCCTTCATGACCCGGCACCAACTATTAAAGACACTTTATTGTCTTTTGCTAGGTTATTGGGGAGATCTTTGCAGTTTCTCACCAGTCTTGATTTGGTGTGAGGGCTCTTTACAGCCAGAATAGCCGATTGGCTATCTGTGTAAATGTTGATTCTCTTAGCTTTAGGGTCTTCATCAATGATTTCATCAATGCAGGCCACCAAAGCAAAAACTTCAGCCTGGAACACCGTTGTATGTTGACCTAGGCTGTAAGATTTATTATAGTTACATGTTTGCCCAAAGACTCCTGATCCAGTACCATAGATCCATCAGTGAACCATATTAAGTTCCCATTAATAGTTGGGACTTTTTGTTCTCTAGCTAGATGGTATAATTGTGTTAATCTTCTCAGTGAAGATTAGTTCTGGTGTCATCATATCTGAGTTCATCATAAAGATGGATTCCTCAAGTATAGTCCCAGTAATGTTTGTGTGGCTATTCAATGTTTGCTTTGAGTCTCAGGATGGTCATAAAGGCTACCGCCGAAATATATAATTCCAGCGGAGGGAGACCTATGATAGCCTCTAATGAAGCCGTTCCTGTACTATTCAAGGCTTTTGTTATATTTAGAAGTGCTTGTCTTTGTAGTGTGGTGAGAGTGGTCACACAAGATTGGAAAGCCGTCTTTCTCCACCAGAGTACTGACCCATAAGTGACCGTCGGTCGTATCACTGATGTGTATAATCAACAGATCAACTTTGGTTTTCAATCTCCAGGTTTTACTTACAACTCGTCTGCAGTTTCAGAAAAGTCGCTTAGCCCTATTGGTTATATTGGTAATATGAGTATTCCAATTGAGTTTCGAATCCAGGGTTACCCCTAGATACTTAAACTCATTGGTTCTTTCCAGTACCTCTCCAAATAATTTCTGCTCACTCAGTCCAGTAAGCTTCCTCTTATTTGTACTTGCTACCAGTTTAGTTTTAGAAGGGTTTACGGAGAGGTTCTCTTTCAGACACCAGTTCTCTATTTAGTGAAGGGCATATCGCATCTGATCCAGAACAGTGCTGGGAAATTTTCCCGTAGTTACTATTACAATATCTTCTGCGAAACCCTGGACCCAGATTCCTTGGGCACTTAGCCCATGAATCAGATCATCGACAACTATGTTCCATAATGGGAATCAAATAAGATAAGTATGGTTTGAAAGCCCTTGCGATTCCCTATACGTGAGTCTTTAAATTTTTCAATTCAGTCCAGTACTTGTTGATCTTCTGTCTCTTGGTCTTCTCGATCTCTTAGCCTTATTTCGTTCATTTTTGAACTCAGGCTTCTCCCAACTCCGCTCATCGATCTGTATCCTGAGCTACATACTTCTAATTTGTTCTGACTATTTTTTTAAAGTCATCTGCCCACCTCATCTGTGGTCTTCCTCTTTGTCGTATACCTTTGTAAGGTCTCCATTGTTGTATTGTAGCGCTCTACTATTGGTATATTGTTGTTGTATTGAAGCATTTGAGGTTTACAATTTTTGTTGTGGTATCCTCGACTCGACTTTTGTTTTTCTTCTGTATATCTGTACACTTTCTATTGCCCTTTCCGTTGTGGTGTGTTTATCATTATTTGCCTTAGTTAGGGTCCAGGTTTGACATACATATATCGTGATAGAAAGAATACACTGGCTGAGTACTTTGCACCTCAAGTATTCAGATATTTTGCGGCGCTGAAGTATCCAAGGCAGATACGAGCTACTCCAGTGCATTTTACAAGGTAAAATTGAAGGAAAAAGGGCCCCAGAACGAAGAAGAATATCCTGGCTTGCTAACCTGAGAGCATGGTATAGAAAGACCTCAACACAACTATTCCGTATAGCAACCAACAAAGTCATCATAGCCAGAATGATCGCCAACGTTCGGAACGGACAGGTACCCTAGGAAGAAGAAGAAGTATCCAACTGAGTTCCAAATCCTGCTTATGCCAGTCTTACTCTTTTAGTGATCTTCGCACTTTGGTTCTCTTTGTCGAGTTTTAGAATTTGGCATAGGATGGCTATTCTTGGACTCTTTCTATCTCATTGTCATTTATAGTTATCTCATCGTCTGGAGTCGTCTGTGTTTGTCATTGTTACGTTGTTCATTACGAATTCCTCCGCCATAGTTTCTAGTTCCTCTAATGTACTCGCTATAATCACGATGTCTTCAGCGAATGTGGGGTAGTTTAACTTATTGCCATAAATGTTGTTATCATATGTTGAACAATCTGTATTTTTAGAGACTAGTTGTATACCATATCTTAGAATAGTTATTTCCGACAGAAAAAAGTTGTAGTAATACTTATATCGGTATTGTTTTGATAAATAGTATTTTTTCACTATCAACGAAGATATTCATATTTTTCCACTGAAACAAGAAAAGTCAGTTATAAACTCATCTAAATTAACCCAGTGTAACTTAAAAACTAACCATCCAACTGAGTTTAAATTTTGATCGGTGATTTTTTCAGGTTTGTACATAAAAGATTTGTCACTATTGGCATCAACTATGTATTAGATCCGAGACATAGGGCTTTTCATCGATTGCCATTTGTTCCGAGCTTCTGTAATAAATCGTCTAATATTAATATATCTACGTCATACGTTATTGGTATATATGTCGGTTCGCTAAACTCAGACACAAGTGGCTAGTGATTTTAGTCGGATATTTTTTGTTTTTGGCCAATTTGGCAAAATTACTTACTAAAATCACTAACCAGTTGTGTCCGAGTTTGGCGAACCGACTATACCAATGATATTCTTGTTCTCATGATCATTTTTCAGTGCGTCATTAATTATGACGTCACATACTGTATTGGGTGTGTCGAGACTTATTTCATGTAATTATTGACGAATCTGACAGATGCCAGAATCGTACTTCGCCATAGGTGAAAAGCTTGTGGAATTAAACTAATTAGTAATTTAGTAGATTTGATTTTTACACAATATGTTAACATGTAGGTATTTTTTATAAAGGGGAATAAAATTAAAAAGTAAACAATATTGTTAATTAAATTTATAAATATGGAAACATTAAAAAATGACACAAAACTATCCATAAACTGTGTTATTATCTTCTTCTCTAGGTGCTGTCTCCGCTTCAAAAGTTGGCAATCATCAGAGAGATCTTTATTTCTGAAACCGCGGCTCTAAATAATTCATTGTTATTACATCCAAATCAGTTCCTAAGGTTCTTCAGCCATGAGTTACGTCTCCTTACTATGGATCTTTTTTTTTGCATAATGACCTGGAGTATTAGATATACATCTCTCATCACATATCCCATATATCTCAGTTTTCTTCTTATTTGTTAGTTCTTCTCGTTCCCTATGCGTAAGTCTCATTACCTTCACGTTGGCTATTCTATCTACTCATGAGATTTTTAGCACTCTTCGGTACATCTCGAATGTCTCTAGTCTCCTCACGCCAATGACTAACTTTTAACGAACTAAATTCTAAACCAAAACACAAAATAATGCACAAAAACGTTGTGAAACACAAGGGAAGTCGAATTCGAATTTCAAAATGACAGGTACACAAAATACTGACCTGAATAATAACCGTCACTTGACTCTTTGACACTTCTAAAAAATGGCCAAAATGGACGAAGTTTTCGTCAAATGTTCGTAATACGAGTATTTGATTGGCTAGAAAAAACGCGCATTCTAAATATCAACGAATCAAACGTAGGTTAGGAATAGACATCTTATGTATATAACCATTGTAATGCTGCATTATTTTTGTGTTTAATCACGGAGCTACCGCTTTTTCCATCTCATCTAACTTAATGCATTAGAGAGAAATCTAAAAACTGTGACGCAGTGAAAAATGATCATGAGAACAAGAATACAAACCAAAGACGTATGACGTAGATATCTTAATACTATACGACACTTGACAGAAGCTCGAAACAAATGACTGTGAATGAAAAGCCCTATTGACAAAGCGTTAATAAAAATTACATGTTATCGCAAATCACGAAATCCTAAATTTCTTAAGTCAATTAAAAAATTATTCAGAAAGTATATAATATTATATTTTTATTAGTAAATTATTTTTTAATAATTAATACAGATATTAGTATTTTTCTGTAATGGTATTTTCATAAATGTTCGAGTTAAATAGAAAATTAAAAGAAGTTGTCGTTGCAAGGTCTATTGCATTCATAATATATTGGATGTTTTTTTAAAGCAGATATGAGTGACAGAGTCAAGAAGTCAGTGTTATTCCACATAGCTTTACAGCTCACCTTTCACTTTAACGAAGCTCTCCACAAATAGAAATTGTTCAACGTGATTGTGATGGGATGAGTCGGAGACCTCGAGAAAGGTTTCTTGACTGCACTACCGTTACACCACTTGTTTTCATCCAAGGCTTATTTGAGTTTTCCGATCAGGCCTGCATGCCAAACCAGATAAAAAGCTATATGGACATCTAGAAAGATGCCTAATAATGAATATTGCGGCTTCTATCCATACGTTATGTGCGCTGTGACCATCTCTGAATCCAAATTGGATATCGGGAATAATGTGGAATTCCTCTAGATCTTCTAGGACTCTTTCTGGAAGGTGTTTCATGGTTTATTGATGATGATTGTGCTGGGTATTTTCTGGGTGATAGAAAAATATTTCAGCGGTACTTTACTCCATTACTCCGGCCTCCATTACTTAGCCTCCTGATAGTATCTGTGTCAACTGGTTCAACTATCGGAACCTTAATGTTATGAAATCTCGCTAAGACTTTCACCTCTTTAAGGTGGGGCTGCTCTCTTCTTTGTTTCCGGGAGCGTGGAATGTGGATGAGCAATGTTCAGGTCAAGAGATTTGTAGATGGGTTTTGGGGTTAGTTGTTTAGTCCGTTTTTTTTTCTGAAAAAATATTTCAGCGGTACTTTTGCCTCCATTACTTAGCCTCCTGATAGTATCTGTGTCAACTGGTTCAACTATCGGAACCTTAATGTTATGAAATCTCGCTAAGACTTTCACCTCTTTAAGGTGGGGCTGCTCTCTTCTTTGTTTCCGGGAGCGTGGAATGTGGATGAGCAATGTTCAGGTCAAGAGATTTGTAGATGGGTTTTGGGGTTAGTTGTTTAGTCCGTTTTTTTTTTCTGAAGGAGGAGAAGCCAAGTTGTCAAGTTGAGAGAATAACAGTACCTCGGATTTTACCAACTATACATTATTAACGGCTCTTGATCGGTTGATAACTACTTGTCATCGACGATGACAACTAGTTTTTAAGACCTCTTTATGAATGGAGTGTTCTTCCAGAGAAACCTTCTTCTTCTTCTTCTTCTTCGCGCGACTAGGATTACTCCTGTTTGTCTGCCTCTTATTCTGTTTCAGTTGTTGTTGACTGTACATTGTCTTTCCACCTTTTCGGCGGCCTTCCAACGGGTCTTCTGCTATACGGCTTGTTGTTTTTACAGATGTTCGCTAGTTTATCTGGTTTCATCCGGTTTACATGTTCGTTCCAGATTTTCTTTCTTGTTTTTATCCACCTGTTAATATTTTGAATTTTGCATCGTTCTCGTATACTTCTGTTGCTTTGTCTGTCTCTTAATGATATGCCCGCTATTGATCTTAATACTTTCATTTCGATATTGTTGATTTGTTGTTTCGCTTTCTTGTATCGGTCCTTGTCTCCGCTGCATATCTTAGGATAGGTCTTACTGTTGTCTTGTATACTTTTATTTTGCTTTCCGTGGTCAGATATTTGTTTCTCAATATGGTTTCTCGGAGGCAATCACTTACTCTTGCCGCTTTTGTTGCTTGTGTTGTGGTCTCTGTTCTTATATTCCTGTCACTAGTAATCTCTACTCCTAGGTAATTGAATTTCATTACTTGTTCTACAATTTTGGCGTCTATTTCTAACTTGCATCTACGCGGCTCTTTACTTATCACTCACTATACATTTAGTTTTTTCTACTGATATTCTCATATTAAGTTTATTTGCTGTCATATTGAAAGTGTGGACCTGCCTTTGTAGGTCATCCTCGTTATCAGCAATTAGTACTGCATCATCGGCATATCATAGTATCGTGATTTTATGCGCTCCCATGTGATATCCATGTCGTTTTCTTACTTTGATTCATCACCATATTGAATAACAACGAGCTGAGCGAGTCTCCTTGGCGGATTCCTCCTTTTAGTTCTATGCATTATGTTTCTCCTGTTGACATTATAACTCTGGTCTTGTTGTTCTTGTTAATTTCATTAATTAGCCTTATTATCTGGTGGTCTATTTGTTCAGCTTGTAATAAATTTAAGATATCATTTCGCCTCACCCTGTCAAAAGCACTTTTTAAATCTACAAAGAACATGTATGCTGGTTTTTCATATTCAATAGACTTTTCTACTATTTGCCTGATAATAAAAATTGCATCTATTGTGCTGCGGTTCTTCCGGAAGCCTTGTTGTTCATCTGCCATATTCGCTTTTTCCTCCGTTTTATCTTTTATGACTGCCGTCAACAATTTTAATGTGCTGTTCATCAGACTAATGCCTCTATAATTTTCAGGATTTTTCGAGTCTCCCTTTTTGAGTATTGGTAGCAGGAGACTTTAATTCCATTCCGCTGGTACTACTCCGATATTTATTATATCGACAAATAATTTTCGGAGCCATTTGAGTAGTGTTTTAGCAGTTCTCTCAGTAACTCATAACAGTAACTCTTAGCAGTAACCTCCTCCATATTTTAGCAGTTCATTATTTATCTTATCAGGACCAGGTGCTTTTCTATGAGAAACCAGAGTCTCTCATTGAGAATCCTACCGTAGACCTTTCTTAAACTGTTTAGAAGAGATACTGGTCTATAGGATTCTGAGCTGGTTAGGGGTTTCCGTGGTTTGGGAACCATAAACCACTATAGGATGATAGTTTTCCCTTAAGTAGGCCTAAAACCCTGGAATGAACAAAAATAAAAGACTCGTTGGTGCTATATTGTTTCTCACCGCAGAATGTAGCAAATTGCTTTTAAATTGGTTTTTTGTAGTTTCGGTTATACATTTTTTAGAGAACTTTGTATATTGTCATAAAAAAACGTTCCAAAGTATGAATAGTTTGTGGAAGAGTAAAGTTGTGTGGAGTCTGAAACTATGTCAGTTTTTAAATATAAATATCTGATACTAGAGTTTTGCAAGAGATCTTGTAACGAAAATATGACAAGATTTAATGCATTTAAATATTTATGTATTAATAAATCGTGCCAACAGCATATATTATGCCATTTTGAACTATAATATACCACTAGAATTCCCCAAAGTGTGTTCCAAAATTATTGATCTGTGACATATTGGATTTGTAATTTTCTGTGGAAAAAGATATCACACATAGTATAAAAAATTTGGATCTAAACGTTGATTTTAGTCTTCAAAGAAACTTACAAATCCAATTTTTTACATTTACCCCAGAAACAGAGGAGCCACTCTGCAGCTCTGCTGAGTGGAGCCACAAAGTGGCTTAGACAGGCGATTTTGCAGCCCCAATGATTTTGTAATGGACGCCACTAGCAGCGAGGATCGGCAACAGTGGCTGGCCACTACGCTGGCCATTGTCGCTCTTGGAATGGCACGTTTAATTTACATAAGAATTTACCGCTAATCATCGGAAGCGACCTTGTGGCGCCACAGAGTACTGCTGCAGAGTGGTTTGTCTGTTTCTTCGCTTACTCTGTAGCATAGATTATTATGATTGGAAGAACAGAGTTGACCAGGCTCAGGTCCTCGAGTACCTCCTGTTACCTCGAGTAGTATTGCGTGGAGTAATATTTTTTTGTATAGTTTTAAAATTAGAGAAATGTAAAACATTATTTGTAAATGTAAATATGTCTTTTTGCTATTGTAATTCCATTTCAGATGCTTCTACTATGAAACAGTTTGTATTTCGCGTTGTATCTATTTCCATCTTCCCCTATCTCAACTCTTTAAAGTTAGTATGTCTCAATATTTTTTTAAAGAAGAATTATGCCTTGTTAGTAGTAGTTTATTCTCTACTACGATGGATATACGAGAAGAAAGATAACTATTTCACAAGTTATACTCTCTTGAATAAGCGGTACACAACTTAAGGAAAAATACGACAACTTTAATGTCCCTAGAAAAGTGAAAGAGATGAGAGGTAGACACAGACAGAGATAAAAAAAACAATATTAAAAAAGAAAGAAATAATAATAACGAAATCATAATAGATAGTGAAAATCATAACAAAGGAAAATCTGGAGAAGTGGAAAGAATGACACTTTTTGACGATAATAGATCTTCTGCTCCCCCATCCACTAATGATCGAATTAAAAATATCCAGAAGTAACCAGAGAAGTCATTCATGCAATAAAAGCTCAGAAAAATGGAAAATCCGCCAGTCCCGACAAAATGAAGATTGAACTATTTAATCTAACAATAAAACACTGAAAACGTTTGTTTTCTATACTTGCACAAAATTTATTATAACTAAGTGACTACAGCTGTTTCTGCAGAGTGCCTTTCTCAAGTGATTTAGTTTACTATGGGTTTGCCTTTTTAAAGTCTTTAACTGAAGAGGTTGAGGAGTGGGGAGCTGTTTGTCTCGAGTTGGTCATTCAGAATTATATCTGTATTTTTTAATTTATTAATTTCCATAGATTCTAATAAAGATAGCTTAAGGCCTTTATTTTGAATATGCAAAATTTGAAACTCTTCATTAAAAGAATGTTTATGATCTAGAAGGTGAAGTTCGTATGTAGAAGTGTCTGTTTTTCTATTGTTGAAAGCCCTTTTGGTCAAAGGTTCTGCCAGTTTGACCGATGTAAGTTTTCGGACAGTCACCACAAGTTAGTTTGTAGACACCACTCAGTAGTTGTTTTCTCTTTCGGCTCTTATTGTTCTTAATATATTTGCTTAAGTTGTGGTTAGTTTTGAAAGCTGGTGTTATTCCGTTCTTTTTTATGTATCTGGCTATTTTTGTTGTTATCTTGCCAGTAAATGTGATAGAGCAGAAGGTACTGGGTTCTTTCTGTGGTGGTGGATAAACTAATTTCAGGGCTTTCTTATGGAGTTTTTGGTTTAAAATTTTATTAATTGTTTGTTCGTTATAGCCATTGTTCACTGCTATTTGTTTAATGATGTTCAGTTCTATTTCGAAGTTATTTTTTGACATGGGAATTTCTGTCAGTCTATGTATCATGCTATGGTAGGTATGCTCCCATGTCAAAAAATAACTTCGAAATAGAACTGAACATCATTAAATAAATAGCAGTAAACAATGGCTATAACGAACAAACAATTAATAAAATTTTAAACCAAAAACTCCATAAGAAAGCCCTGCAATTAGTCTATCCACCACCACAGAAAGAACCCAGTACCTTCTGCTCTATCACATATACTGGAAAGATAACAACAAAAATAGCCAGATGCATAAAAAAGAAAGGAATAACACCAGCTTTCAGAACTAACAACAACTTAAGCAAATATATTAAGAACAATAAGAGCCGAAAGAGAAAACATCTACAGAGTGGTGTCTACAAACTAACTTGTGGTGACTGTCCGAAAACTTACATCGGTCAAACGGGCAGAACCTTTAACAAACTGATAGCAGAACACAAAAGGGCTTTCAACAATAGAAAAACAGACACTTCTACATACGCACTTCACCTTCTAGATCATAATCATTCTTTTAATGAACAGTTTCAAATTCTGCATATTCAAAATAAAGGCCTTAAACTATCTTTATTAGAATCTATGGAAATTAATAAATTAAAAAATGCTGATATAATTCTGAATGACCAACTCGAGACAAACAGCTCCCCACTCCTCAACCTCTTCAGTTAAAGACTTTAAAAAGGCAAACCCATAGTAAACTACAACACTTGAGAAAGGCACTCTGCCAAAACAGCTGTAGTCACATAGTTGTAATAAATTTTGTGGAAGTATAGAAAACACACGTTTTCAGTGTTTTATTGTTAGATAAAATGAACTTCTATCAAGTAACTGTCGAATCCATCAATTATGAACTATTTAAATTAATTGCAGACAACGAAAGTAAAAGCCTAGGATTTATAAGATATATGATACGGGTAAGATACCATTAGACTCGTTGTTCTCGAGTTATCTGGAAACTTCCCTACTTCTACTGGTGAGTCACTAGAATTTTCGCGAAAGTATAGTAGCTATCAAATTAGTGCAGTAAACCTTAATCTTAAGCTTATTACAAAATCATTGGCATTTGAATGGTTTGGTTACGTTTCCGGCACAGGTAGAAAGTAATAAATATTAATCTATTGTACATTTAATGTTCACCTCTCGAAACTTAACTACACCACACAAATACAAATGACTCTGTAATAGGATTAAGATACGGTTTGCTGAAATAATTTGTGGGCAAACATAGACTCAAAAATCAGTCTGACAATTTTTAAAAAATATTTTACATCGAACAAACAAAAAGAAAGCCCAGGAACGATTTCTAAAATATAAATGTCCATTTTAATACAAAGAGGATATTTCGTCTGTAATACAACATCGTATATTGTTAAACGTTTTCTTTTGTTAAAACATAGTTCATTTCTTTTATTTTTAAAAATATTGAGACATAGACACTGTATAGTAAATGTACTTAAGAAGGCACTAAATTGTTATTAGTGCGTGAATGTTGTTTGAATTATGTATAAGATTTATATCGATACTTTTACCATTTAAGCATACCTATTTTTTACGATAATTTTTAAGATTTTTAAGACTTCTTATATATGTATACTATTTTATTTATGTACAAAAATGACTGTAAATTGTTTAAATAAATTTAATGTTTTGTACTACCATGCTTTTATTTATATTATTTACCCTTTTCATTTGTTAAACATGTAAAAGAAAGATAAGTGTTATAAAACTCAACACGATGATCAGTGTTGGAAGCACACGAAATGAACGAGACTGTGTTGCTAAGAATTAGAAGAGATATGAGGAATAAATTGAAGAAAAACAAAAAAGATGATACCTAGTAGAGCTAAACGAGAAATAATGGATAAATAGAAGAAAAAAAGCCATAAAATAATAAAAAGTCATAAACTATTTGTCAAAAAAGGTCAACTTTGTCTTTTGTTCGAGAGACAAAGAAAACTTTAACGAGTTTTCTTTGTCTCTAAGCTACATTTAACTTGAAATAAATAATTTTATTAACGTTTCGATGCCCAAATCGGGTGTCGTCGTCAAAATACAGTATTTTTTATTTTGACAACGACACCCAATTTGAGCGTCGAAACGTTAATAAAATTATTTTTTTCAAGTTAATTGTGGCTTATTTCCCATCTAAATAGTTAATAACTATTATAAAAATACCACAAGGAAATAGATTTAGAACAACATTAAAAAACTCATGCGTAGACAAAAAAACACGCAAACACAAACCTATCTGAAGCACGATTACAGAACGAAAGCGAAAAATACCACTGCACTACACACAATACGGTCACAATCGAAACAATGTTATGTTATTTAAGAACAGTGTTTTACAGTGAACAGTCTTTTAGTATTGTTTAAACAATGCTAAGACAATTTGAAATAAATAAAGGAATACAGGTGCCTGTTGTTTCCGATAATCCGACACAATGAACGTCGCTCTGCTCTGTCGCCGTGTGCCATCCATGAGTCATTTTTACTATCGTATAGTTCAAATTACACAAATACACATTATCTCTCAAATATTATATTACATACATTTTTATTGTTGAAATGTTTGTCTAATGAAAAACGGTCCGGATTAGCCGGACTTCCGGGTTATCGAGTGCCGATTTATCGGGGTTCCACTGTATATGCAAAAATCGCGCCATTTGCTTTTTCTTGTTGATTTTGGGATCTAATAATCAAATATTTTCTTTTTTATTTAACTTTCGTAACGTTTTTCTTTTTTACATTCGTTTCGTAAAAGATCTGGTAAATATAACTCTTTTTAATTTGACATAATCTCTTAAAACTTTAATCTCTGAAAGGGCTTTTTTAGCGTCGTGGAGAGCGGACCAATTGTGCCTCGTTATAGGCCATAATTGATAATGAATGACATTGTTTAAATCGCCATAAACTGTAGCCGGTATAATTTTGTTGAAAACGTTGCTCCAAGTAATAACAACAAAACTACATTTCCGTAATCTCATTCTTAAAATTCTCCAGAAAGTGCTCTTTGCTCTTTAGAGCGATCTTGCAATTAAGACCGGTCGTATTTAGCTTTCGACGCCGACGCTACCGACGCTAGTATGCTGCCAGGCAGAAAGGAAACTGGAAACTTGAACTTTCTGTATTTAAACTGCTTTATTGACGTACATTTAAACTTAATTTTGCAGATATGTACAGTGCCAAATCGTTGAATTTTCTTAGTTTAGAAAGCCTTACGACAAAAATTTTAAATATTAATACACATACGTATATTGCTTTTCATTACTATTTATATTACAACGATAAAAGTAATCAACAATAAATATACTAGTGGCCGAAATTTGGACACTTTCCAAAAATTATTGTATTTTTTTGATAAAGTTGAACATAAAGGTACGTATACCTAATATGCTCTCTGCTCGGTGCGTGCTTTCAAGAGGCGAACAAACATATAGAATACAGTAAAACCTGCCAGTAACGGCCACTAAAAATGAAAGAACTATTGGCCGATATAGAAAGGTGGCCAATATTGCCAGTTTTTGTAGTCTACACATATACAAACACACACCCAAACTTATATGGAATCACCATGTATTTCAAAGTAATATTTATTTCTTTTGAAAAAACTTGTTATTGTTGCGAAGAATAAAGGTTTTTATTGAAAATAAACAAATTGATAAGACAATCAGATAGTACAGCTCGGTACGGTATAGGTTATTTGCTTGAGTTGCAAATTGAACGAAAATAAATAAACTAACTTTGGCGTCCAAAAACGAAAATATGCCTTATGTGGGGTTATAGAACTTAGAACGAGGAAAGATTATTGGTCTTGGGGAGAAAGTAATGTTCTCAGAGGGACATAGCTGTAGAGCTATGGTGTATTCCACGAATATACGACTGTTTTGGATTATCGTGATAACGAATATTTTAGTGTGCAACATAAGAAGTACGAAAGTATTTTGCTCTAATAATTACTCCAATAAACAACAATATAATTTGCAATTTACTTTCGTTCTTCATATTTTGCACAGTAAAATATTCGTCGTTGCGATAATCCAAGAGGGTCGTATACTCATGGAATGGGGTATAGGCGTAATACAGGGCGTTCTGTCCAACACCTATGCTAGGTAACAGGAACTAGAAAAGCTCAAAAATAAAGCTAGGGAAAGTCGCCAAAAGTAATAACGGCTCTCCAAGATCGTTTAATTGTCCAATCAGCTGGAAGACACCCAACCATTTCTCACCTGCAGCTCCAAAGGCACCTTTTGGAAGTTACAGGTGTAACTGTTTCAGTTGAAATTATAAGAAGAAGAGTTCATACCAAGAAGTATACAGCAGGAGACAGTTATGGGTTCCTGAGTTATCCAGGTAGCACGAGATTGATCGCCTAAATTGGTGTCTTCACCACCAAAACTGGAACATTGGGAATTGACAAAATGTGCTATTTTCAAAAAAAGTCAGGACTTGTGTAAAATCAGATGACCCATGAAATCATGTACTTAGAGGTAGAGGAAGACAAGCAAGAACGAAAACTGTCAGATCTGTTCACAAATATACAAGAGGAAGTGTAATGTTCTGGAAAGGAATTGTGATCCGTAAAAAAACTCCTTTAATTTTCATCAAATCAACTTTAACTGCTCACAGGTATGTTGATAACCTGTAGTCAGGTTCTGGAGAGGTGCAACAGGAGAAAATTTAATTTTATTGCAGGATAACGGACCTCTACATACCATTAGAGTGACTACAGACATCATTGAAGCAGAAGGTATCCCTTGTTTGGAGTGGCCTGCTTGCTCACCCGAGCTTAATCCTATACAGTATTTGTGGGATATGCTTCAAAGAAAAATTAGAGCTCGCCGGGATAATCCACAAAATACCGCACGGATAGTACAAGCTCCTCTTAAAGGATGGAGCAACCTACCAAAACAAAATGTTGATAATTCGATTAGGAGCGTGCTTACGCAAACTGAAGCTTGCATAAGGAATATAGTTGATAACACTGACTACCACAAAATACAAAAAAATAAAAACAATTTAAATATTATTCGTTTTTCATTGAAATTTTGTATGCTATTGACTTTAAAACAACTACTTTCAATTTGTTTGTTAAATACTTTATTGTTTTATTTAATTGTTATTAAATTGGTTTAAAATAAATATTGTTTGACTTCGTATGTTTGTTTTTTTAAATTCGCACGAGTAAGAAATATCAGATGATTTTATATAAGTTTGGGTGTGTGTAATTGGTTTGGGGAATTTTTAAACTGGCCGTTAGTACAGGTGGCCGATTTTGGCAGGTGACCGGTAACACCGGCTTTACTGTATTTAAGGTCTCAAAGTAGGCAAAGGTGTTAAATTTAATGAATTCGAAATTAAACAGACGTCACCTTCTAGATGGTCTTCTTCTTCTTCTTCTTCTTCTTCTTCTTCTTCTTTTATATAGGCAGTACTGCCTGTTTTTCTTCAACGGTACCTTTCATTCTGCCCCTAAGTTGTCATTCCATCTTTTCCTTGGGCGTCCTATACTTCTCCTGCCTAACGGTGACTTGTCCCTGGCTATTCTTACTATCCTTGATTCAGACATCCTGCTTATGTGCTCATTCCACTCTTCTTTTCTGTTCTTTACCCAGGTATTTATATTGTCTACCCCACATATGCGTCTAATTTCCTCACTTCTTACCCTATCCTGTAGTCCCTTTCCAGCAATCCTTCTTAAGATCTTCATTTCATTGGTTTCCAGATGTCTTCGTGTTTTGCTTGTATCTGGTCTTGTTTCGGCCGTGTAAGTCATAACTGGCCTAATAACTGACTTATATATTCGGGCCTTTGTTTCCAATCTTAGGTGTTTGTTTTTCCAAATTGTGTCGTTTAGGCATCCGGCCGTTCTACTGGCATTAATTATTTGGTCTTTTACCTCTTCTTCAATACTGTTGTCGGCTGATAGATTAATTCCCAGATATTTGAAAGTCATTATTGTTGTATAATTTGATTGTCTAACTCCAATTTGCATCCTATTGGTTCTTTGGCAATTACTAAGCTTTTTGTTTTTTGGGCTGATATTTTCATATTCATTTCTTTTGCGTTAATGTTGAACTCGTGCAATAATCTTTGTAGGCTTCTAGATGGTGATGGTAATAAATTTTGCAGTAAAAACTATTACTACACAATTTAACTCATTTGTATCGATAAAATATTGAACATACTTAAAAAGAAAACCTTCTTCTTCTTCAGCCTGTTTGCATCCACTTCTGGACAAAGGCCTCTCCATGAGTTCTCCACTCTTCTCTGTTTTGTGCTATTTGGTGCTAGTTTCTTCCAATTTGTGCTTTGACGTGGTCTAGCCTTCGTTTTTGGGGTCTTCAATGTACAATGTTTCTCGTCCACCTTTCGATGTTTTGTTGTGCCGTGTGTCCTACCCAGTTCCATTTCATTTGCGCAATTCTTCCAATTACATCTTCCACCTTCCTCCTTCTTCGGACATCCTCATTTCGTATACGTTTCGTCAGAAATACTCCTAACATAGCTCGTTCGATCGCGCTCTGTGTCGTTCTCAATCTATTGGCTGATACCTCCGTGTCATGGTCTTCATTCCATAGGTCATAAGTCATAACTGTTGAATAGGTACTCTATTCTTTACATTTATTGGTATCTTTTTGTTTTTCAACACATCACTATCTTCCTTATAGCCACTTTACACGATGCAACTAATTGCGCAATTAATTGCACAATTTCTTGCAGCAATAGAAATTGCATCGTGTCACTTTTTGCAGCAATTTCTTGCTGCAGGAAGTTGCAGCTAAATAGAACATGTCCTATTTTTCATGCAATTTTGTCTGCAATTTGGTTATATTTTTAGTAACTTTTAAGGCTACACTGTTTGTTTTGACATTCTGTCATCCTAAATTTCAAACTAAACAATTTTTGACAAAACTAGAGGAACTTTTTACCAATTTCACGCTTCACAGATAACATTATTCTGGTGGATAACTTTAATTATGCAACATAGGGATTAAAGAAACTATAATATAAAGGAAAAGATTCCTCTCATTGGCTGTATACCATAATAAAAACTTACTAATGAAGTAAAAACCTCACATGTAGGTAGGTGGTATATAATTTATTAAAATTTTTTTTCTAAAAATGATCCAAGATGGATAAAATCACAAACGTTTTCGGACCAATCAGTCCATCATCAGGTGGTAGAAACCTAAAATAAGCAAACCACTGTATTAAAAAAGCCACGATGAAATTTGACTGTCTGAAAGTTAGGAAAATTACAACATGTGGTTACTTACTTCAGATCCAAAGTAGTTGGAACTAGCTACATATTTAGGTCAAAAGACCTTAATGTAATAATAATTATGCCATTTAGGCTACAAAAATGTCGACAATAAGTCGATGTCACAAGAAATTAAATTGCAACGGTATTACAAAGTGGTCTTCATCTTGGCCTCAAACTGACAGACTAAAATATGACATTGAACGGATATTGACAAGACCTTCAAGGGAATTTTATGTGTTTGTAGTTATATTGTATTTTAGAAATGCAAAAAATATAAAAATTATTTTTACTTAACTGAATGTATTTAATTAGATATTAAATAAATGAGTAAGAATAAACAATTTAAATTAATAGTCACATGAAATTATTTATGAAAATTTCATGGCGGTGAAAGCGAAAATTTTGCCAACAGGTAATGACGTCACTTGGTAAAAAGAAGAAGAACAAAAAGAAAGAAGAAAAATAAACTGAAGAAAAATAAAAATAAAATAAAAAGAAAATTATTAGATAATAATTATAAGGTAAAAGAATTAGTGAATAAATCTGGAATTTGGCTATAATGAAATGTAATATAGTTGATAGTCATAATGTAACAGTATAACTGGTTGTCTAATTTCAAGTAGATGTAATAGGGTGAATAAAACACAACTAAGTAAAATACTATGGTTTAACGGAATTGAGATTAAAGTACTGAATGGATGTAATATTTAAGAGAAAGTACTGTGAACTGTAAATAAGAAAACGATAAGTGAAAGTTAATATGGTGTGAAGTAAATCATGATATGATGCCAAATTATTGTTTGAAAATTATGTGAAAATAAAATTAAAATTAAACATAAAATATAGAGGGAATAAAACGAGGGTGAAAATAAGGTAGAAATGATGCATTATGTTGTCTAACTTGAAGAGAGATTGACAATAAAATTAGGTAAAGAAATTAAATTAAAGTTAAAAAGAAAATGAACATTTTATGTGGTTACTGGACCAACAGAGACATGAAAACCTAAGCCTACCTCCACAAAGGATAGGAGACACGCAAAGGCACACACATATCCGTCAGCTCAATGATCACATAATAATCATGACAAATTGGCAAAATAGTTCTCAGATTAACATTGTAGGTAATGGTGTGATAAATGTATAGTAGAAAGTAGAGGAAGGTCTTGCTTGTTGAATATAACAAAGCTAATAGAAAGCAAAATGAAAATGTTTGTGGTCAACAAACTGACAAGAGACAAACATGCCCAAACCTACCTCCACAAAGGATAAGAGACCTGTAAAGGCACACACATATCTGCCAGTCCAATGATCACAAACACTAATATCAACAATTTAACTTAGATGAACTGAAGGATTGTATATTAGAGGTGTCCAATAACCAAGAAACTATATTCTATTTTTATTTCTTTTGTATTTAACAACTTGTTTCCTTTTGTAAATGAATAATGTATTATAGGTATACTTGCATTAGGAATTAATTGATTTTGTTATACATAATACATATTATAATTTTCTCGAATTATAATCTAACATTTTTAATCTAATATATCTGATAACCATAGAGGTATCTGATAACTCTACTCAAAAAATTACATTTGTAATTTATAAAAGCAACATAACCTAAAATTTATGGTATGTCCATAGATTTATAATACTCTAGATTGCGCCTTACGATCTTAAAGTGGGTGACGGTTGCGACAGAGATAAATGAGCCTATTTGGTCGGTAGTCTCTTTCTAATTCAAGGGGAGTATCGACGACGTCACTATCCTACTCTGTCGTCGAGTATTTTAGATGGTTTGACAGTTCGAGCGGATGGCGACGAGAACTGGTCGTTTGTCTTCGGACGTGGATAATCCTGGTTCGAATCCCATACCAATCTTTACTTTTTTTATTTTTTATTTAATCAATATTGCGTTTATTAGATATTATTACATCTCTAAAGTAAATCTATTCAAAGAAATATATAACAAATAAGAAAAACTGTGTAGGTACCTATAGATTTTTAAAAATATAAAAGCCAATGTTATTTTTTTTAATAGGTAGAATAGTATAAAGTAATTAAAAATATTCGTAAAAAATTACCAATAATTAATATCAACATAATGTACCATCGATTTATTAATTGAATCGGTCATTTCAAAAACAACACGAGTCACATATTCCTAATTTTACAGAAGAGCAAAGAACTTAACTATATAGTCGAAAGATGGATGAAATGGATGACATCAAAATTCAGAGTTATATATTGTAGTTTTGTTCCTAATATAATGTTTTTACTGGACTGGTGTCGTTTTTCCACACAACGTTTATCTTAAAGGAGTCTATTATTCTCAAAAAGTTAGTTTCTCAAAATTGTGGACTATGCTGTTTTTGAAATGACCGATTCAATTATAAGTAATTACACATTATTTTTATTTATGAAACTATTGTTACAATTTTTAAAAAAAGTAGAAGCAAAACAAATATTATTCACATCATTCGAATAAGGACGAATTTATATTAATAACGAATGACTTTTATTTTACTATGCAGTTCACAAATTTTGTATTCCAATATTAACTTACTATACATAGGTACATTTATTATCTGCTAGATTTACTTAGGTCCATTTTTCAGATGTAAAAATATCTAATAAACGCAATATTGATTAAATAAAAATAAAAAAGGTAAAGTTGGTATGGGATTCGAACCACGATTATCCACGTCCGAAGACCAAAGACCATTTCTCGTCACCACCAGCTCCAACTGTCAACACATATTACTCGATAAAGTGGGATAGTCACGTCGTCGATATTCCCCTTAAATTAAAAAGAGACTACCGACCAAATAGGCTCATTTATCTCTGTCGCAACCGTCACCCACTTTAAGATCGCAGGGCGCAATCTAGAGTATTATATATCTATGGGTATGTCAAAGTTTCTGTCCATTTCATGTCAGTTTATGCAATTACTTGCACCATGTAATCCAGGGGCGTGCGGTGAAATTAGAAACAGGGGAAGCAATTTATAAAAAAATTGTAAAAACACCTATTTATAATGTAATTCAATACTTCTACCTGAACGCGAAAGTCTCGGTCATCAAAATTCTTAAACCTGTTTTCCATTCGTTGGCATATTTGATTTAAAATCTGATAATATAGTCGGCGGTAGCACGATTGGACATCTCCAACATTATCAGTGCGTATGCGTTTCCTTTTTAGGCTCAAAACTTCTTGTCACCATATTATTCCAGCATTTTTCAAAGTCATCTCTCTCCTTTTGTTAATAACATCTTGAAATTCGCAAATTACACAGAAACCAATCTCGTTTATCTGACATTGCAATACATTAAATAAATTATCTGAGAATGGAAATATTTCTGGAAAAAGCAAAGTTAAAAAATTAAAATTAAAATAATTTTTTAAACTATCCAAAAATCCTCTCGAGCTATTTATGGTTTCTGTATCCCACTTTCAGATTTTTACCATTCTCCAAAACCCTAATACATATATATTTATAATATATTTATATAAATATATTTATAATATACAGGGTGTCCCGAAAAGAGTGGTCATAAATTATACCACACATTCTGGGGTCAAAAATAGTTCGATTGAACCTAACTTACCTTAGTACAAATGTGCTCACAAAAAAAGTTACAGTCCTTTGAAGTTACAAAATGAAAATCGATTTTTTTCAATATATCGAAAACTATTAGAGATTTTTTATTGAAAATGGACATGCATAATTCTTATGTCAGGAACATCTTAAAATAAAATTATAGTGAAATTTGTGCACCCCATAAAAAATTTATGGGGATTTTGTTCCCTTAAACCCCCCAAACTTTTGTGTACGTTCCAATTAATTCATTATTGTGGTACCATTAGTTAAACACAACGTTTTTAAAACTTTTTTGCCTCTTAGTATTTTTTCGATAAGCCAGTTTTTATTGAGATGCGGCTTCTTTTTCAATATATTTACGTAAAAATTTTATGGGGGTTTTGTTCCGTTAAACCCCCCTAATGTTTGTGTACGTTCCAATTAAACTATTATTGTGGTACCATTAGTTAAACACAGTGTTTTTAAAACTTTTGTCTCTTAGTCTTTTGTTCATAAGTCACCTTTTATCAAGATGTAGCTTCTTTTTCAAAATATACCTAAAAATGTAAATTATAAATAAATTTTCAGATTATTAACAGGTCTCTGTAACCGTACTTAACCATATACAAATATGTGGTGGATTCGACAAATATTCAAAATATCTCGATAAACACTGGCTTATCGAAAAAGTACTAAGAGGCAAAAAAGTTTTAAAAATAATGTGTTTAACTAATAGTGCCACAATAATAATTTAATTGGAACGTACACAAAAGTTTGGGGGGGTTTAAGGGAACAAAACCCCCATAAAATTTGTATGGGGTGCACAAATTTTACTTAATCTTCTTTTTTAAGATATTGCTGTCGTAAAAATGCCACATGTCAATTTTCAATAAAAAATCTCTGAGAGTTTTCGATATATGAAAAAAAATCGATTTTCATTTTGTAACTCCAAAGGGCTGTAACTTTTTTTGTGTGCACTATTGTATATAGGTAAGTGAGGTTCAATCAACCTATTTTTGACCCCAGAATCTGTGGTATAATTTATGACCAATCTTTTCGGGACACCCTGTATATTTAGTATTTATAATGTAAATAATTCTATATATTTATTTATATAAATAATTAAATAAAATCAATCTTCATAATTCCACAAAATCAGTCGACGAAGCCCCTCATTGTCAAATGCTGGTAAATCCCATTTAAATTCACGAAAACAGCTCCTTGTATGCAATTGACAGAATTGCTTATAAGCGGTACAATTCGACAAATGAGACCTGGCGGCTGACCTTGCCTGAAAATACACAGCGATAAATGCACAATACGGCAAGGTCACGCGCCAGGTCTCGCTTGTCCAATTGTACATATGCTCGAAATTTGATCTGGTCACTCAGCGTGTAACCCCCGTGATTTTTACATGGGCCGAGAAGAAGCAAATTTGAAATCAGATTATCTGCCGACATGACTCCGAATACCGACGTAGAAATACGATCATGGCCTACGGGCCCGCGTACGGAAGGAAAGCTAGATATGCAGCATTCAGCGCTGCTTATGAGAATTCCTTTGATTTGTTGTTTACTGTATGAGTTGTATGACAAAAATAGAGTAAAATACGTTTTTATTTTATTACTTACTGCTTGTATTACATAATTAAATATTCTGGTATGCAACTTAAAATCTTGCTTATGTGTTTGTTCATTTTTTTTAAATAATCTCAGTTACTCAGTTGGTACGGTATTACCTGCGGAAACCAAGGGAAGCAATGCTTCCCTTGCTTCCATGGACCGCACGCCCCTGGTGTAATCACTTTATTGCAGAAAGCTAGTTGCAACTTATTGCAGAAGTTGCAATCGTGTAAAGTGGCTATAATGCTGCCCAAGTCACCCAAGTCATTCGGATTCTTCTAGTTATTTCTGCCGTTTGATTCTGTTTGCCTAGTTTGATCGTGTGATCTAGGTATATACAGGGTGTCCCCGAAAATAGTGCGTTTCTTTAAGGTATGGATATAATACACAATGTAGAACAAATAAGTCCTATAACATTATTTTCCAAAGTTAACCGTTTCCAAAAAAAATATATTCTCCATATAATCAAACTTTTATTTTCATAAAATATAATAAGCTGGCATCACTACACAAGAACTGTTTGTGATTTAGGTTATTGACACCAGAAATGTAGTTCAGACAGGTAGACACCTGCAAAATAGTTATACCACCTATGTGTGAAAATCAAACAAAACAAGAATTTGTTTGTTTGTTGAGGAGGAAGACAGGGTTTAATGTAAATACTAAAGGCCCATGCCGCAACTCTTTTTGAATTGTGATTGTCCACCTTTAGATTTTTATATACATAGTTGTCAGATTTCAATTTGCATACCCAAATGTATTTTTATTTTTTGGCCAAACGATTTTTTTTTTTTGAGTGAATTTGATGGCCTTGGCCGAGCCAATTAGCCAGACATTTTGTTATTTTAAAAACAAACAAATTTGATTTTTCAATCAGAGGAATTTTTTCTGTATTTCTAACTCTAAATACATAACAAACTAACATTATTATCTACAATTATTATCTAAATAATACTCTGTTTTGGTTGTTCATTTTTTTTTGTAAATTTTTATTTTTTTTTGTATTTTTTTTTGCATTTTTTTTATATTGTTAATTTGTTTTTTTTTTATTAATTTTTTTATTGTTATTTTTTATAAATTGTTTTTTTACTACGCTAAGACGTAAACCCGATTCATCCTCGCGGAGGTTTACATCTTCTTAGTTTTTTTTTGCATTTTTTATTTTTTTTTGTTTTTTTTTCTTTTCTTTTTCTCTTTTTTTTGTTCTTTTCTTTTTTCAATTATAATATACAATAATTACTTAAATCTACAGGATTTAAAACAAAATAACAACAAAACAAACATGTTTGTTTTTTTTTTTTAACAAACATGCCTGCTTTGTTTTAACAAAATTTCTTAAATACAGGTTAAATTTTATTGCTACAATCTATATTTACAATTTTTGATATGTTCGTAAATTGTTTTTAATATATTAATCTCTTCAGAAAAAATCAAATTGTTCAGGTAGACGGGAAGTGGAATTTTTAATATATTAAGGGCCGGTTGTTCGGACGCTAATCAACAATGATCACTATCAAATATTTAATTACTGTCACCAAAACTGTCAATGTCAACTTTTATTGGGTTGCTGAAAACATAATTGATTAAAATTATGAGATTAGTTAATCAATTAACATAACAATTATTAACATAATTGATTAAGTAATTTCATATTATGTTTTCAGCAACCCAAACAAAGTTGACATTGACAGTTGGTGACAGTAATTAAATATTTGATAATGATCATTGTTGATTAGCTTTCGAACAACCGGCCCTTAGATTATCATAAAATTTGTTTATATTTACTGATTGATGTGAACATTCGAGGAGAATATGTAGTAGATTACCTTCTTTTCCACACTCACAGTTAGGTGACTCTGTGAGACCCAGACTGTACTTATGAAGGGGGGTAAGAGCATGATTACATCTCAATCTATTTATAACTCTTATGAAATGGCGATTTGATACAGATTGGCCAAACGATTGAATTTAGAAAAAAATGTTATAAGACTTTTTTGGTCTACATGGTGCCTTATACCTATACCTTTAAGGAAAGCACTATTTTCGGGGACACCCTTATACTCTTCGATGGTGAAATGATTGTGAAAAGCAATAGTTTTAAGTACCTAGGATCGGTATTACAGAGTAATGGAGAAATAGATGGAGATGCATGCAGTAGAATTAGGGCTGGATGGATGAAGTGGAAAGAAGCGAGTGGTGTGTTGTGTGACAGAAAAATTCCAATGAAGCTGAAGGGAAAATTCTATAAAACAGCCATAAGACCGGCTATAAGACACCCTTATACTCTTCGATGGTGAAATGATTGTGAAAAGCAATAGTTTTAAGTACCTAGGATCGGTATTACAGAGTAATGGAGAAATAGATGGAGATGCATGCAGTAGAATTAGAGCTGGATGGATGAAGTGGAAAGAAGCGATTGGTGTGTTATGTGACAGAAAAATTCCAATGAAGCTGAAGGGAAAATTCTATAAAACAGCCATAAGACTGGCTATGATGCACGGAACTGAATGTTGGGCAGTGAAAAAGAAGGAGGAACAACGAATACATGTGGCGGAAATGAGAATGCTTAGATGGATGAGTGAAGTGACAAAGAAGGATAAAATTAGAAATGAGTATATTAGGGGAAGTCTAGGTGTGGCACCAATTGATGCCAAAATGAGAGAGCATAGGTTAAGATGGTTTGGTCATGTTCAACGTCGAGACGTTAATCACCCAATACGAAAAATAGCTGAAGTACAGATTCCTGAAAGGAGTAGGAGAGGAAGACCAAAGAAGACCTGGGGGGAGACGATAAGGCAGGACATGTTGGTAAAGGGGATTAACATTGCTATGACCCAAGATAGAGTTGTGTGGAGAAATGCAATTAGGGAAGCCGATCCCGCATAGGGATAAGGCAAAGAGAATGATGATGATGATGACCCTTATACTCTTCGATACTTTCGATCTCACTTCCATGTTGATTCAAATTGATTTTGATATCTTGATTTGTCATCACGTTTGTTTAAATTTATTTTAAACCGACTTTCTCAGATTCTCGTGTTAAGCTCCTTTAGCACGTAGATTAGATCTTCTGTATGGTTGCTTGTGAGTAGGTGATTTAACTTCTTGAATACATGTTCTAATTTTTGAGTAAATAATTTTGGAGATATAGTGTCTCCCTGTCTAACTCCTCTCTCTGTTCTCATCTTGCTTGTTGTTAGATCTTCTGATACATTTATTTGCATTGTCATACATATTATGTATTTTAGGAGTATTCTATCTGGAATTAAATCTTGCGTTATAGTATGATAGAATTGATTCAAAAAATGACATAACCCAGACATCCAAAGTGAAAGTTGTCCTCCAACACCAAATTGTTCTATATGGTCCATATAATGTTCAGAAAAAAGTCACACCTTTTTGAGGGTCGGGTTTGGGGGGGGGGGGGAGAGGGGAGAAGTCGGTAAATTCGTAAGTTTTTCATCAATATTTCTAAAACTATGAGGTTTAGCATGAACAACCTTCTATACAAAAATGTTCTACATTAAATTTGAAATAAAAAAGGCCCTATACAAATTCTCCTAAAATAAACGGTTCCAAAGTTACGGAGGTAGTATAGTATAATTGGTCCAAAAAAAAAGCCTAACCCAGACATCCAAGGTAAAAGTTTTCCTCCAACACCAAATTGTTCTATATGGTCCACATATTGTTCAGTAAAAAGTTACACCATTTTGAGCGTCCGGTTTGGGGGGGAGATGGAGGAGAAGTCGGTAAATTAGTAGTGTATTTACGTTTTTCGTCAAAATTTCTAAAATTATGTTTAAGCGTAAACAATGTTCTATACTATACAAAAACGTTCTACATAAAATTTAAAACAAAAATGGTCATATCCATAATTGTTATAAAATCAACGGTTCCAGAGTTACGGAGGGTGAAATGTGGAGGTTTTTGATACTTTTTATTTTTTTTGGTACTACTATTAAACTACTAATTTACCGATTTCTCCCCCATCTCCCCCCCCCCCCCCAAACCGGACGCTTAAAATTGTGTAACTTTCTACTGAACAATATCTGGACCATATAGAACAATTTGGTGTTGGAGGAAAACTTTTACTTTTAATGTCTGGGTTAGGCCTTTTTGGACCAATTATACTATACTACCTCCGTAACTTTGGAACCGTTTATTTTAGAAGGATTATGCATAGGACTTCTTTTGTTTTAAATTTAGTTTAGAACATTTTTGTATAGAAGGTTGTTCATGCTAAACCTCATAGTTTTAGAAATATTGACGAAAAACTTAAAAAACTACGAATTTACCGATTTCTCCCCCTCTCCCCCCAAACCCGACGCTCAAAATGGTGTGACTTTTTTCTGAACATTATGTGGACCATATAGAACAATTTGGTGTTGGAGGATAACTTTCACTTTGGATGTCTGGGTTTGGATCTAGTTATACCATACTATTATTCATTCCATTTAATACAGCCCAGAGTTCTATGGAATCGAATGTCTTATTAGAATCCACAAAGGGTCATTGCACTCGTTACATTTTCGATGTGTCCTTATTAAAACGAAAATACGTTGATAGAATTTTTTTCCGCTATTTTTCTATTTTTCAAACTTACTAACATCATCATCATCATCATTCTCTTTGCCTTACCCCTATGCAGGGTCGGCTTCCCTAATTGCATTTCTCCACACAATTCTATCTTGGGTCATATCAATGTTAATCCCCTTTACCAACATGTCCTGCCTTATCGTCTCCCCCCAGGTCTTCTTTGGCCTTCCCCTCCTACTTCTTCTAGGAATCTGCAATTTAGCTATTCTTCATATTGGGTGATTAACGTCTCGACGTTGAACATGACCAAACCATCTTAACCTATGCTCTTTCATTTTGGCATCATTTGGTGCCACACCTAGACTTCCCCTAATATAGTCATTTCAAATTTTATCATTCGTTGTTCCTCTTTCTTTTTCACTGCCCAACATTCAGTTCCGTACATCATAGCCGGTCTTATGGCTGTTTTATAGAATTTTCCCTTCAGCTTCATTGGAATTTTTCTGTCACACAACACACCACTCGCTTTTTTCCACTTCATCCATCCAGCCCTAATTCTACTGCATGCATCTCCATCTATTTCTCCATTACTCTGTAATACCGATCCTAGGTGCTTAAAACTATTGCTTTCCACAATCATTTCACCATCCAAAGATACCATTTTATTTGTAGTAACTCCATCTTTAAATGAACATTCCAAATACTCTGTTTTTGTCCTACTAAGTTTTAAACCTTTTTCCTCCAGAGCTTGTCTTCACGGTTCCAGTTTTTGTTCTAAGTCTCTTTCACTATTTCCTATTAACACTACATCATCAGCATCCATTAGGCACCATGGAATGCCACCCTGTAGTTTCGCTGTTATCTGGTCCAAAACTAATGAGAATAAATAAGGACTAAGCACCGAGCCTTGGTGCAATCCTACTTTCACCTGAAATCTATCAGTCTCTCCCACACCTGTCCTAATACTAGTCGTTACTCCCTCATACATATCTCTCACAATCTTTACATATTCGCCAGGGACTCCTTTCTTATTGAGTGCCCACCACAGAATCCCTCGAGGAACTCTATCATATGCTTTCTCAAGATCAATGACTACCATATGAGCGTTGGTCTCTTTATTCCTGTATTTTTTCCAAATTTTTCAAACTTACTAACACTAAACCACTTAATAAACTCTTACTCCCAAACAAAGATACACTTTAATCCTTTCAATTAAAATTAACACAAAACATAAAAATTGATTTAAAGGAATAATTGACATACATCAACAATTGAGTGCATTTTTTCTCGTTTTATTCGTAATCAAAATTCAATTAAAGTAGTTAAGAATGAAAAGATGATTTAAATCCAAATGGAACTAAAATCAATTAAAAAGCTGTACCTAGTTCTCTGAAGAGGGTTTCATTAAAATTTGCCGTAGAAATAAAACCCAGGACGATTAAATAGTCGATGTGATTAGTGGAATATTCGTACTGAGCAATAAAGAGGACGATATAGAGAAAACGTGAACGTCGCGTCGTGCTAGAAAATTTTGTAATCATTAGAGGTAGTAGCATCCTGGAGAGTAATAACGACATATTTCCATGCTTGCGAAGAAAACTAATTTTAGGGGAATAAAAATTATTTGGCTTTAGAATTTTTAACACGTACACGTGTTTCTATAAATAATCTATACTATACTAGTGTACCAAGACTTTATTTTTCACTTTTTACAGTGAAAGATCGTAATTAGTGAATATCAGTGGGCTGGATCGAACAGAGAAATATAGAGTTAAAGACCTCATGGAGCAATGAGATCACGAGGAATACCTTAAGTGTAGTAAAGTGATGACACTAAAAGTGTTGCAGGATCAAAATGGAAACGTCTGGAATGATACAGAACAGAAAATGGGAGCAGAGAAGCCTATAATCGGAAAATAATTGAATATAACAAGGAATTAAAACAAAAGTAAAGACAGTAAGATAGTAAAATAGAAGATATTAAGACAGAGACGAAGTTTCTCCAGTTTCCGTGCTTCTTTTCTCATTTATATGTGAATTTATCATATTAACACTTTTGTTGCAATGCTTAGTTTTTTTCCAGCATGTCTACCTTATCAATTGTTCCCGATTCTTTATATTTTGTTGCCGCTCTTTTGTCCACGATTAAATTGAATAGCATAAGGCTTAGTGGATTTTCACATTTTTTACTAAATTCATTTTTCTTTGGGTTCCCTAACAACACAAAACATTCCAGGAATGTACTATTAAAGTTCTATTAATGTTTGAATGTCCTGGACATTCAAGAAATATTCGGTGAACATCTGATTAAATTATTGGTAGAATGTTACCACAAGACATTCTATGAACATACTACCAATGTCCTATATTTTAAGAGAGGCCATTTTACTATTCAATTTGCGTTCATTTTCAAATTTGCCGCGCGTGTATTAGGCAATCCAAACCACGTGACTTCTGGTTGGCATGACATACAAAAAGTTACAGAGGTTTGTAATATCTATTTTTCATTGTTTATCCTCGTATTTTGTCTATTTTAGATTCATTTCATTCATTTGGATTTCGTTTGCTGTATTTTGTGAACTTTATAAACTTTACCACAATGCACCAGTCTGGCTAAACAGTCACCATACTAACGTCCTAGACACACAACTAAATCAGACAATGAGGTATATTACGGGGACCATAAAAAGTACACCAACTCAGTAGCTTCCAGTTCTAAGCAATATTG
The DNA here is from genome assembly GCF_917563875.1 of Diabrotica virgifera virgifera. Classification (NCBI taxonomy): domain Eukaryota; kingdom Metazoa; phylum Arthropoda; class Insecta; order Coleoptera; family Chrysomelidae; genus Diabrotica; species Diabrotica virgifera. The sequence continues at coordinate 17,597,861 of NC_065443.1, forward strand.
CACCAACCAAAACACGACGGTTAGCTGCCCTTAAATCACAATACCAGAAATGTCAAAAGAATCCCTCATTGCCAATAAATACCGACATAGATCAGTTAAACCAGGGCCAATTGCGGCTGAAATCTCGAAACCCGCCAAGAAGAACAGCAAAAACATCTTCCAAACAATTTCACAATCAATGAACATTGGATAAGCGAATGGAACGAAGAAGTGAACAATGCACACCTAATAGGAAATCCCACAGTCAAACTCAACGGTTTCTCTCTTCCGCGCCGAGAATGGTGTAATCTGAACCGAATCAGGGCAGGTCATGGAGTGTGCAATAAATCACTTAACCAATGGGGCATCGCAAACAGCCCGCTATGTGACAAATGCAATGCTGCCGAACAAACAGTCCACCACATTACACAAGAATGTCCAGCCACAGAATTCGAAGGAAGCTTAATCGAAATCCACGAACTAACTCCTGAGGCAATGGAATGGCTCCACGGTAGCAATATCCGCCTTTAATGTTTCCATTTATATTCTTACAATTTATTGTATGTTTTAGCAATGTGTAAAGTTCATACGAATATATATATACCACAATGCAAAGTGATTATTTAAGGAAATTATTATTGGAAACTCCAGATGTTCCAGAAAGGTAGGGGAAACAATTTTTATTTACTGTTCATTTTCCCTGATATTTATCAATATTGATGAATTTTGCAAGCAATAACATTATTTATTTTATTGTTTTAGATATTTATTGAAGCTGAAAATAATTGGGGTTTAGATCCATATTTATACAATTCGGTCAGAAATGGATATTACAGTAAAGTGCATTCCACCAAATTACTATTATATAGATATTTATACATGTCTGGTGGAGTCTCACAGTTACTACTCTAAGCAGCAGATGAAAGCATACAAAAGCCTTCAGGCACATAAATATTTTACAGCTGGATTTGTTTTAAAGTTGGAGTAAAGTTGGAAGTCACGAGCAACAACTTCATAAGTACCTACAAAAATATTGAGAAAATCCAGCTCCTCGATACTACTGGTCAAACTAGAAGATTGAAGAGGACAAAGCCTTTTGAACTAGTTTGAGTGATATGTGATAGTGAAAAGCAGAGCATAGTGCTTGTGTTCCTGTATATGTTAGAATAGTGCACGTTCTTGTTAGATTATCTGATAAGAGACGCTATGGGGTAAGCTCTTCATTTTGAGGAACAGTAGTAATTTAGGTTAAATTAAAATTGCTCATTGGTCAGTTATGACCAGCTTGTAATTGTAATGTAGAATTCAATACAATGAATCATCATCGTAGTGATGATTATGGAAAAAAAATATATGACAAGATTTTGTGCAATAAAAATGTTTATATTTATCAAGGATGTATTATTTGGTATGGCCACATATACTTCTGGTATATCGTCGGTGATGTGACAATACCTTCTATCTGCTTTTTTATGAATTTTGCAGAAGACGAACAACCATTTTTAGGGTCATCTCTTGTTTTCACATGTAAATTTTGACATGTTTTTTAGTAAATAGATAGTTGAATTTACTACAAAACATGTCTAAAAATATCCTATGAAAATAGGAGGTGACTGTAAAAAAAGTTTTTAGTCTCTCTTACAAAACTCATGAAGAAACAAATCGGAGGTATTATGTCATATCAGCGACTATATCCAGGGAATGTATAAAAAATATACTGTGAATGTCCTAAAAACATTCGTAGACATTCATGGAATGTTCCAACAAGACATTCAAGGAATGTTTAAAACGCTGACAGAGGACTATCCTGGGACATTTAGGGGACATTCTTGTGCTTTTGAGGACATTCCAGGAATGTTTTCAATATCCTGTGTGTACATTCTAGGAATATACATGGAATGTTTGGTGTTATTAGAGTTTATTACCATCCCATTCTTTATATATTTTTGTTCCAGTTTTTCATCATAAAATTAAGGTCATCTTCGTCTTGTGCAATCACTATTTGTTAGTCAGCAAAACTTAGATGATATTCGTTCCTTACTGGTATACCCATTCCTGCTCACCTTCTTTTCCATGATTTCAGTGCTTTTTTCCAAGAATATTTTGAACAGGGTAGGGGATATGGAGCAGCGCTGTAGTAGGCCCTTTGTCATCTTAGATGGACTGCATATTGTATTGCCTATTTGGATAGCTACTTTGTTATTCTTGTATTATCGGTTGCCTAAATCCAGGAATAAAAAATTACAAATAAAATAAAGAATCGTGTGAAAAGTAGTATTGTCGTATCATTGCATTACTACAAAATATATATAACAGCACTGCCGGCTTCAGTGGCCCATGGATTGAAATTTTTCAACTGTCTTTCTCCACTTTACTCTGTCCAGGGTAGCTGTCTTCCAGCTTACAACGCCTGCTCTTTGTAGATCCTCTTTGGCTACTTCCAGCCACTTTTTCCGCGGGCTTTTTCCTTCCTTCTTCTTCCCTCACCTCTTAACAATATACTCTTCGCCCATCGGTCCCCTGACATCCTTTCAACATGTCCCAGCCAGCGAAGCTTTCTAATTTTTACCATATGGCTGATTAGTGGCTTCCCAAACAGTTCTTGAACTTCCGCATTCGTCCGTCTTCTCCATTCGTTCTCTCCCACTTTCACACCACCGAAAATCTTCCTCAGCACACTCCGTTCCCATATTTCCAATACATTTTCTTCTCTCTTATTCAGAACCCAATATTCACTACTATACAGTACTGTAGGTTGTATAACCGTACTAGATAACCTTTTTGGTGTATCTCCCATTTCCATAAATTTTGTTTTGTGTTCGTTAATTTTCAGACCGTACTGCTTAGCTGTTCTTTCAAAAAGGTTAAATACTCTTAGCTGTTCTCTTTTTGTTCTTGTTATCAATACTATGTCGTCTGCATATGCAAGTTACCTAAGTTCTTCTATCATGGATCGTACCTTGCGTTCTGATCCCGCTCTCCCTGAATATTGCCTCTAATACAGAATTGAAAATGACAGTTGATAGAGGGTCTCCCTGCTTCAAACCCCTTCGTACTTTGAACTTTTCCTTTGAACTTTTCTGAGAGGCTACCCTCCGATGCTACTCGATTTTTTCTTCTCTCCAGTGCAGGGTTACCATGTCTAGGGATTTTCCCCGAATCTACGGATTTTTTGAAGCTTTTGGAGCTCTGGAGGGTTTTTTTTGAAATCTAGGGATTTATTAAACTGTGTTGGCGCCATTTTTTGTTGTTATTAAATATCTTTTTGTTCAAATATTATTATTATTGTCATTATTTATTGTTCCCTGACATAAATATTCCTAAGTAAACATTAAAACATTAGGGAGTTTTTGTTGCTACGTAACGTAACGCATCTTCGTATACGTAAAGCAACTAACGTGTCGTAGAGGATGAACGTTAACCCGCCATTACACGCGCTATGAGGGAATAACTCACCATATTTGTTTATAACCAATAAAATCGTCTTAACTAATGCGATACCCTTGGGCACCCAGGAATGCCTTTAGCATCGTTCATGAGATGGTATGAAAAAGTTATAGAATATTTCAGGCGGTCAGTGTGCTCTGTGATACTTGAAAGAAGTGACATCCCTCTTCAAGTGAGAGAATTTCTCACTGCGCGTGCAATCACGGTGAAATCACGTTTCTGTTATCTCAAAGAAACTTTTAGGGTTTTGTATAATATTTGGGTAGGTTTAATTAAAATATTGTTGTTTAGTTTAGGTTAGGAACAGTGCCGCACCGAGGGGGTGGGTTTGGGGGGCCCTCCCCGAGCATATATGTCTCATATAGAAAAATCCCTCCCAGAGCATATAGAAATATATATAAAAGAAAGTAGGAAAATGTAACTTGTCTTTCACAAATAATACAAAAAACTTTCGGTACCCAAGCCAACCCCCCCCCCCAAAGGAAAATTCTAGGGGCGCCACTGGTTAAGCACCCATTTTTAAATTTACCTATTCTAATTAAAAAATAAGCCACAATTTAACTTTTAAAAATTGATTTAATTGACGTTTCGAAATCCACCTCGGACGTCGTTATCAAAATACAAAATATTGATAGTTAATCACATAAATGCCACAAAGAAATAGCTTCAGAACAGTTGTTAATTTCAATTTGTATTTTTAATAAAATGAATTCGCGTAAAGAACGTCAATTACTTCAGTGGCTTCCTGAAATTGAAAATAAGGAAAACTTGCTTTTGATCTATATTATTTTTACTTTTGTTTTGTTAAATTAATAAAAAAATTGGTTTACGAGACCTTCTATAATATGTGAGTACAACCCATTTTACAGTTATACATGTTGACATTCATTCTTCCTCGAAATAAGTCGAATTGATGTAGGTGAGGGCGACGCTCATACGCGTGCAACCACGTCACAATAGAAGACGCGTGTAACGGCGGGTTAAAATAGGTAGTTTTTGTAACTGCCTTAACGTAACGTAAAGCAAATCGTAAAGTCATTTTTAAATTCCGTTGACATTAAAAAAATAAAACAATGTTCACACAATATACAATTAATATACAAATGTAAAAAAGATAAATGAATGATGAAATTGTATGGTTTTAATTGCTTCTGTTTAAATATAAAAATATTATTTTTCTTTAGGTTAAAATTTTTTTATTTTTGTTTATACCTACTTTTTAGTTGTAAATTATTGTACCTACATCAGGATTCCAGTATATAGTTTGGTCATATTTATTTGAAAATTTTACTGAAATTAGGTCATTTGTTTATCTAGTTATTAATTGTGGTGATCACTGTATTTCTTAAATCAATACAAGATTTGTTTGTTTTGCTTTATTAATAGACAACTTAAAAACAATAAAATTTTACTCAAATAGACTAATATAGACTATAAACCAATATAACCTTAAAATGTTTATAAACGGGTCGTACGCTGATGAAATGTTCATTTGGTAGGTAATCGGGGAAGATCCTCGTGTGCATTCGGTGACTTTCGTCTCGATAGGGATGTGTTCTCACGTACGTATCAGAGCGGTACTTTAGGTAATACGTATAGAGATACGGGAGTTCAACCATTAATGCGCAAGCGTACATGTCAAAAAGAAGAGTTACGTTTACGTATTTGTGTGCACAAAAACTCCCTATAGGTTTTAGGGATTAAAGTGGATTAAACATAGTGTTTAATAGGTTATAAATTAAATTGACAGCTGTCATCTGTCAATTTCTTCTTTTTTAGGTCAAATTAATACGATTTAGGGATTTCTAGGGGAAATTGAAGCTCCCGTCTAGGGATATTCTGAAATTTCATCTAGCAACCCTGCTCCAGTGTCATTTTCACCAGTTTGACCAACTTCTCCGGTATCACAATTAATTGCCACAAAATAGAGTGGTTTTAACAAATTCAAGCCAAACGATGATTAAGTAGTCCTCCGTTTTCTAAAGTAGGCTAAAGTAGCGAAGTAACCGGGTAATTCGGCCACGGAGCGCCTATTTGGATAGAATGCACGTCCGCTTAAAGTAACTTATTTGCAGTGAATGAAGGTGGCATCAAACTTATTTCCCTAAACATAATTAGGATGGGACTTCAACCTCGAAATTAGATTACTATTTTAAACTTTATTATGACGTAGTGGCGGTTAACCCTTCGCTTTAATTATTAATGATGAGGAAAACTTGGTGGATTTTGCAGAGAAGTTTTAAATTTCGCTAATTACCACCTAATTAGTGATGCATCATTCACGTGTGGAAAGTCTACACTTTTTCGAGAATAATTATCATGGTAAACTTTTTCCTAAAAACTGGGTATAAAAGAAATATACCTAATCAATCAAATTTACCTGAGATTTTTTTCACAATTTCACAAATTATTGATAAAAATTTCACAGATTATTTGCGATCGCCTGATCGCACTCTTCAGAAGGAATCAGGATAAACGGGCAAAAAGCAAATAACATCCGCTATGCAGATGACACGGTATTGATGACTGACTCGGACCAGTAGCGTACCGATAGATCCGCGGGCCCTGGTTCCAGTTGAGATGCGGGCCCTCCGCCCAATAAAAACACACGTTGTATATCAAAAGTTTTTAATAAACATTAAATATAAATCATCATATATTTATAAAAACTCAAACTGATTTAAAACAATACATTAATATTAATCCTATCGTTTTTCATACTGACGTGACTGATTACTTTACTCCAGCTGTTTTTGTAAATAATAAAACTCAAAAATTTTCTACATCTAAATATCCAGTCATAATTAAAAACCTTAATATCGTAAAACTAAAACAGCTTTTAAAAAATGAAAAAAATTGATTCTCAAATTGCATATATTTAATAATACATAATTACATACAAATTAAAACGTTAAAATTTTATTATGTATTAACGTAATAAACTCCGCCTCCGGTAAGTGCTGGGTGGATTGAGTAGCTCAGTAAATGTCGGTGCCGGTCCCAAGCCCGGATAAAGGAGGAGGGTTGAGGCGATGGGCTAGCAACTCGTCCCTTGTCAAAAGAAATAAATGCTACAAATTTCGACAAAACGCCTCGGAATGCGGACGGATCAAAACAAAGACGACTAATGCAACGGAAAAGGAAAATGATATTGGCTACATGGAATGTGCAAGGACTTAAAACCAAACAAGCAGAAGTATTCAAAGAATTAGCGGAAAGAAAAATAGATGTATGTGTTCTTACCGAAACCAAGAAAAAGGGAAAAGGAAATGAAGAGATAGGAGAGTATATACATATCTTCAGTGGAGTGAGCAAAGATAACAGAGCTAACAGAGGAGTCTCTATTGCTATTCGAAAAAATCTTAAAAATAATATTAAATCGTGGACTGAAGTAAATGAACAACTGCTGATGCTGGAAATGACAAAGAATGGGCACAATATCGTAATTGTCGGAGTGTATGCCCCAAATGAAGATGCAGATCCAGAAAGTAAAGACGATTTCTACGACAAGATGAATGAAATAATCTCTCAAGTTAAAGATAACTGTGAAATCTATGTACTAGGAGATTTAAACGGCAGAGTAGGTAGAGAAGAAAATAATAGAGTCGTAGGAAGATATGGGGAACAAATAACCAATGACAACGGAATGCGTCTTAGAGATTTTTGTGAAACAATGTCTCTCAAGATTATGAATGGATTTTTTCAACATAGAGACATCCACAAATTTACATGGATACAACCTACTAGGAATCTGCGCTCGATAATCGACTATGTAATTCAACGTCAAACTTCCCAGCTGAAAACCACTGACGTAAGGGTATACCGTGGATCAGAATGTGGATCCGATCATCGTTTACTTATGGCCAACGTGATAGTTAACTATCGCAAAAACAATAATACTCATGTACAGAATATAGAAAAGGGACAAGAAGTAAGATCTCATAAATATAACCTAGAAAGCTTGAAAGAAGACTCAACGAAATTTCTATATAAATTACGACTGGCCACAAAATTACAAAATGTGGGACGAGAAAATATAACAGCGGAAGAATTATACCCGCAAATTAAAAAATACATTCATGAGGCTGCAAGTGAAGCTTTGGGGTATAAATACAAACATGAAATAAAAAATACAGAATGGTGCTCGGAGAATATGCAAACGTTAGTAAACAAGAAGAAAACTGCTTATCAGAAATGGATGTCAACAAGAAAGGAGGAAGATCACAAGAGATATGCAGCATTAAATCGAGATGTAAAAAGAGAAGTAGTGAAAAGTAAAAATGAGATGTGGGACCGAAAATGCGCAGAAGTGGATAGGTACATGGGTGGAACAAGAGTTGGGCAAGCGTGGAAGGTAATAAAGTCTCTCCAGAGGGAAGGAAAGGAAAAATCTAACATAAAGTTAATAGATCTTAAACAGTGGAAACACCATTATGAGATTTTACTGACAGAAGATAGATGTAAATTCCAAGAGATCGAAATGGAAGAATTAGCCGAACATACACAAATAGTTGAGATAACAACCGGAGAGTTAAGCGAAGCCCTCAAAAGATCTAAAAACGGTAAAGCAGCAGGACCTGGAGACATCCCAATTGAGTTGGTAAAGTACAGACCAAACATATTACATGAGATGTTGGTTCAACTATTTAATAAATGCTTAAAAGGACAAAATATCCCTGATGATTGGAATGTTGGATACATCAGCTCAGTATTCAAGAAAGGGGATAAACGCATATGCTCTAATTATAGAGAAATAACTGTTACCAGCTCAGTAGGTTGTACGGTCGAATAATAAAGAAAAGAATAGAATCAGAATACGAAGACATGGAAGAACAAAGTGGATTTCGTGTAGGAAGATCGTGCACTGATAATATATTCGTTCCGCAGCAGGTAATAGAAAAACGGAAGGCAAGGAATCTATCTACCCACCTATTGTTTGTAGATTTGGAGAAGGCATACGATACGGTACCTTTGAAAAAACTGTTTCAAACATTGACGAAGGTAGGTCTCAGTAGAGAGTATGTGGATGCTATCGCAAATATATACAAAAATGCAAGAAGTGTCGTTAAAGAAGGAAACTTTATATCTGAATCATTCCCTATATCAAAGGGGCTTAAACAAGGATGTTGTCTGTCTCCGACTTTATTTAAAATATATATTCAATCATGGCTAGAGCAGTGGAGGAAACAAGTATCCGGAATGGGAATAGACATAGGCAGTGGTAAATGTCTAACAACTTTGTTTTTTGCAGATGATCAGGTAGTCGTAGCGAATGATGAGGAAGACATGGACTACATGTTTAGAAAACTAAAGAAAGAATATGAAAAATGGGGCCTTAATATGAATATGTCAAAGACAGAGTATCTTAAAATAGGGGATGATGAAGAAGATCCAGAGTTAGAAATTAGAACCACGAAAAGATGTAATGAATATAAATATCTCGGATCTATAATATCTAAAGAAGGCACTACCAAAAGAGACATCGAAAAGAGAACGCAGCAGGGCAAAAAAGCGGTAAACATTCTGAGCTCTCTACTGTGGTCTAAAGATATAAGGCAAGAAACGAAATTGACAAGCCTATTGGGACAATAGGCTCTACCTTGGTAGAGCCTATTATGACTTATGGGGCAGAAGTTTGGCAGATGACAAAAAAAGATAGGAAAAGATTAGAAGTAGTAGAAATGGATTATCTAAGGAGAGCTTGTGGTATATCTAAAAAAGATCACATCAGGAATGAAGATATTAGAAGGAGGACACATACTGTATATTCCAGTGTAGATAAAATTGAAACTAGACAACTAGTGTGGTATGGTCACGTGAAACGAATGAATGAAGATAGATGGCCAAAGAAAGCTTTAAATTACATACCACACCAAAGAAGAAGAAGGGGAAGACCTTCAGTTGCCTGGGAAGAAAATGTACGGCACATCATGAAAGATAGAGCCATCAAAGAAGACGAATGGATGGACAGAAAACGATGGCGGTCGAAATGCGAGAAGCGGCAGAGGCTGTAGGAACCTCGCTGATAGATAGATAGATTAACGTAATAATAATTTTGATGATATTTTAGAATGCCAGGTACAGGCTGTAGTGTGGCCAAATTTATTAGGTACCTATTATTTAAATTCTAACAATAAATTATACAAGTAATTCTAAGTCCCATAATCCTAACTGACCTCTAAGGATATTATGTATTCAATAGTTAATCCAGTATTAATGGAAATTCATCGACAAATTTTCAGTGTAGAATGGAGATTGAAGTCCTAGATTTTCGTAAATATTGCATGGATAAATATCAATAGTTTTCCATAATTAGGTATTATAATTCACTAACCATCTGTATTTCTTAACTATCTTGACTATTTTCCATACATCAAAGACATATAAATACCGATTAAGGGGAAGGAGCAAAATGCAAAATTTTGACATACGTCAAAATTTTCATTAGTTTTTTTAAATGTATTCATTTTTTTCGAATCCTGAGAAAACTAGTAAATATTTTTGAAAAATTTAAACGCAGAATGAAAGACTACATTATTACCGAGGGCCGAATGTCCCTAAAAACTTGTATAATGTTTATTTTAATAAGTTACAGGGCTGAAAATAAAAGTGAAGTGTGATTTTTAATTGCAAATATTTCATTCAAAAGAAATTTTTTATTTACCCTAAGGGACTTTCGGCCCACGGTTATAACGTAATCTTTAATTCTGCATTTAAATGTTTCTAAAATACCTATTAGTTTTCTCAGGATTCGAAAAAAATCACATTATGACTCAAATTACAGTACGCTCGTGACGTAATCGCACCCTTAATGTTCATTGGTTAGTCGATCTGGGCAACCGTAGTAATGTCTAAGAACCGTGGTTTTGACTACCTAAATATTAATGGCAAAACGTTGACCGATCGACCATCGACTATCCCTACCATGAATACAAATATTTAGTCACTTTAGGCTTCGGCTTCGGCTTCGGCTGAAGGTATCCCCTTCAGGCCGAACTTCAGCATTGGCTTCGGCTTCGGCCAAAAAAATCACATTTGGTCGGTCTCTAGTAAATGTTTCAGAATTCTGTCATTTAGTAGAAAAAATAATAAGAAGATACATTATGTATGAAGTTCTATTTCATATAAGCTCTTTATTTTCTTATTAATATCTTAGCTACTGTTTCTAAATACGTACCCACAAAATCAAAATATCTTTCTCTTGAGGTTTATTTTATTTATTTTTGTTTGTTTGTGTCCTCGATCCTTTAAACCGAAACCGTTTGAAACATTTTAAAATAATTAAAACAATTCCGAATTGCATGACGCTTTGCTTTCTATGCAATTCCCGTTTAGTGTCTTCCTGTCTGCTTAATTATAATTACTGCAGTTACCACAAGATGACATGTGAAATATGAATTCTCCATCGAATTAATATTCCGGGAATATACGAAATTTAAATATGATACGTGCTGGATACAGTTTAAACGATATATAACGGATATATGCCATCTTACGAAATTAATAGCTGCGACGCTTTGTTTAGTAGATTACAGTTATATACGTTCTTGTTTAATAAAGGTTTTGTCTAATAAAAACACTACGATACATTACGGGCATGACAGATATTTTCGATAAAAAAAGAGATAGATTAAACCGCAATTGTAATGAGAGTTACGAGTATGTTTTACATTTAAACTGAAAGAATAGGAAAAGAAATAGTCCTGTCGCCACGGGGGGTACAACGGCCTCCTTTATTCAGATGGACTTACCCAAGTTTTTTTTATGTATTTTGACCCGTAGAATACGAATTTTTTGGGTAACAGTTGATCCGGATGTTGATAAGATTGTTATAGACAAAGAACTTGAGGAACTACATAACAGCGATTTCTCGCAAAACAAAACATTTTTTTGTATTTTTTGGGTCATTCTAAGCAAAAAATGTTCTGACAAGTTTTTTCATAGGATGCATAGTTTTTGAGATAAACGCGGTTGAACTTTCAAAAAATCGAAAAATTGCAATTTTTGAACCCGAATAACTTTTGATTAAAAAATAGAATAGCAATTCTGCTTACCGCATTTAAAAGTTTAAGTCAAATTATATCGGTTTTGATTATTTACATTGCTAAAAATTTATTTTTTTATTGTTAAACAAAGCTATAAACACCTAGTGCGTGAGTGATGTTTTCAATGATTTCTCATTTAAAATCGAACGAGTAGGTAGAGTAGCTACAAGTGCAAGCGAGGCAATAACTACGTAGCATGTATTAAAACGCATGTATTAGGCACGGGAAACACTATGTGTTTATAGCTTTGTTTAACAATAAAAAAATAAATTTTTAGCAATGCATATAATCAAAACCGATATAATTTGACTTGAACTGTCAAATAAGGTAAGCAGAATTGCTATTTTATTTTTTAATCACAAGTTATTCGGTTGCAAAAGTTGCAATTTTTCGATTTTTTGAAAGTTCAACCGCGGTTATCTCGAAAACTGTGCATCCTATGAAAAAACTTGTAGGAACATTTTTTGCTTAGAATGACCCAAAAAATGAAAAAAAATGTTTTGTTTTGCGAGAAATCGCTGTTATGTAATTCCTCAAGTTCTTTGTCTATAACAAACTTATCGACATCCGGATCAACTGTTACCCAAAAAATTCGGATTCTATGGGTCAAAATAGATAAAAAAAACTTGGGTAAGTCCATCTGAATAAACGAGGCCGTTGTGCCCCCCTTGTGACAGGACTAAAAAGTATTTTTGAAGTTAAAGTTCGTCTACTCTAACTTGTCCAATGCGTCACGATTCATTTTCAAACAAGTTCAATTGGGTCTGTTGAATAAAAAGCAGCATTTGCTTTTACTTCCTCGTATTTAAGTAATTACTTAATAGTAATTGAATAAAGCATTAAAGAAATGACTTCATTCAATTAGTATTAAGTAAATACTTAAATACTTGTAAATAAAAGCAAATACTTCTTTTTATTCAATAGACCCAATATTGAATCAAAAGATAAAGTGAAAAGTACGTCGATGTGTAGTATCATTGATACGTAGTGCCAGTGGCAATAATTATAGACGGAGAGCTAGAGCCGAAAAATCATCGTCGTAAGTAATATGGAGTTTTTCCTCTGAAATGTGTCCATTGTATATTGACAATTAGGACTCCTTTCAGGCTGACACCTCAGTGGCTACAGGAAGTAGCAATGAGGGATGAAGGGAAAAGTTGGTGCAGTCATTAAAGGTTTTCACCTCCTATTTTGTTAAACCTCTGGTGGTGAATACCACCCCTTCCCGCGGGTGAAAACAATTTTATTAAAAATAACTCCACATATCGATGGAGGGGCAAATTTTAAGTAAAATTTGTTATATCATGTTATTAAAATAAATCAATTCTTTTTAAGTTATTAAAGATCAAAGATTTGTCTATTTAAGAGCATATGCGTGAAGTTACGGATAATAAAAAGAACATATTAATTAATTGTATGTTAGTAAAATATTTTTATATTATTTCGATATTGAATTGAATTTTTTCTATCAATATAAACTGAATATGCCCAGAAACACTACTATATTTGACATATTCGAATACACTTTTACTAAATTTATAGTATCGAAATAATATAAAAATAATATTTTAGTAACATACAATTAATTAATATGTTCTTTTTATGATCCGTAACTTCACGCATGTGCTCTAAAACAGACAAATCTTTGATCTTTAATGACTTAAAAAGTATTGATTTATTTTAATAAAATGATATAACAAATTCTACTTACAATTTGTCCCTCTATTGATTTGTGGGGTTATTTTTAATAAAATAGTTTTCACCACAGAGAGGGGGTGGTATCCACCCCCAGGGTAAAAGTGCAAGTTGGCACCAAATCATTTTTATTTCTTGGGATATGCTCTAACTAGTCACCAATTTTCATGCAAATCGATGTAGGTTTAACAAAATAGGAGGTGAAAACCTTTAAAGACTACACTAACTTTCCCCTTTCATCCCTTATTGCTACTTCCTGTATCCACTGAGGTGTCAGCCTGACAGGGGTCATAATTATCAATATACAATCGACACATTTCACATGCCAAACTCCATGTTACTTATGACGATGATTTTTCGGCTCTAGCTCTTAGACTATTAGGAAATGGCTAGCATCTCTTGGACGTATTTTATAAGGATATTGTATTGAAGTGTTTAATCTTTTTGAAGTTATACTTCTTTACCGGCGATATGAGGGTGAATTTTTATATGTTAAAACCTATGATCCCGGCGCATGCGCATTATAACTTTGTTCTGATTGGATGTTCAAATGACATGTCAAAAATTATTCAATATGGCGGCTGTGGCACAGCTGTAGTTAGATTATTTATGGTTGTTGCGTTTTAAAATTTGTGTGAAAAGAAACAACAAACAAAAGTTAGTTAATAGTTATACTGCCTTTTTAAATAGTTTTCATATGCCTATATTTTTGGACTTTTGGACTATTTTGGACAAGGAAAACTCATTCTAATTTGGTAAGTAGTTTTTATTATAATCATATTGTAATTATACATTTGGAGTAGGTTGAAATACAGTAGAGCGTCGATTATCCGAACTAATTGGGGGACATAGGTGTTCGGAAAACCGATTTGTTCGGATAATCGAACTACAATATATTGATACATATTTATAGTCATACATATTTATCCACAAGTGAATAAAAGCCATATTTATATACCTACATATTTATTTATATCTTGATAATGACAACTAGCAACTAAACAAAAAAGTGCAGTTTTTGCAACAACACAATTATTTTTGGATACAATATTGAAGAAAATTGACGATATTTTAAGCGTCAATTACTAACGCTTGCTAGGATAATCGACGCTCTACTGTACATTTATTTTCTCAAGAATGGGGATTTTAGAGAGAAATCCCAAATTAGGTCCGATTTTTATTTTTAAATTATGATTTTTTGGCGTAGATTTATTTATCTATTAGGTATGTAATGCTTTGATTTACATACTTAATTTGATTACCAACAAAAGTTCTACCAATCTTCATCTAATATATTGTTTTCTTACTGTTTTGTTATATTTTAATATTTTCTGCCACAAAATTTAAGCTACATAATTTAATTATATTCAAAACAACTGTCAAACAGTAAAACGTTCAGTTACCATATTTTTCCACATGACAAATAATGTGTAATTGGACGAGTGAGTCTAGGCTTCGATTACGAATCAAAGTTTTTATTTTTTTATTTTTTTATGCATTTTATGATTGTAAGTATATTTGTTATATAATTTTTTTTTTCAGAAAATGCGTATTTAAAATTTTTGCCAACAATTATTATCGTTCAGAAATCATTTTTTCTTTGTGGCATTTTTCAGTGTGTTTGTGTGCGTTTTATTCTTTTATTTTTTTAAATTTTTGGTATTGTCTTAAAAATCACATAATATGTAGTAGAAGTATAACTGCTTATCTGCGTACAAAGTACACACATTCATTTTTTCACTATTGTGGAGATTGATGGACTCAACATTAAACAGCTTGAACACCATACAGACTATTACGAACATAAAGATAAATATAGAACGGGAATAAATAAATTTAAAAAAGTCACAACGAGGTTACTATTGTTAAGAAGATTTAATATTGCCTAAGGTTGAGAAATACGGAACTATCGAGTGAATTGCATGAAAAAACAATTAATAATTTGAATATATCAAACGTTTGGGGAAACAGTGATACAAATGCTCGGTGAACGCTTTAGTGATATAAATGATCAATCTTATAAGTCGGTAGCCAACTTGAAAACACTTTTGTGAAAAAGATGTGTTTGTGTAAATTTAGCATTCAATTTTGTCTGAGAAGACTCTTTTTAATAAAAAATATGCCAAAGACATCAAAGTGTTGAAAATTTCCGATAAACAATTTAGCTGTATTATTTTAGATTGTTAAAGCCGAACTTAAAGTTTCTAATATCGCAAATTACGCTAAACATTCTGGTTAGTCACCTGATGCAATATTAATTAGATTTGTCAATAGTAGAGTGCCTGAATCACGTGTGTGCTGCTTTAAAGGGTATAGAGAAGCTTGTCAAACCGCCAAAGGAAACTAGCTCAAATTGATTATCTCACGGATGCTGTGATGTTATGAACATAGTGCCTATTGTTGTTTTATTTTACTTTTTTCTTTTTAGATGTACCTAATATTTCAAAGCATTCCGAAATTAGGGATTAGAAGGTGATCTTCCAACTAATTATTTCTATTTGCACCCTTTTTAAAGCGGTAACCAAGGGGCTAAAACAATATGCAGGGTGATTGATTAGTACGGTAAAGTTCAATAGCTCCGCTATAGTAATAGATAGCAATAAAAGTTAATAACAAAAATTTTAGCCACATTTGAGCTCACATTACAAAATTAGTTAGAAGGTTACAGGGTGTTCGATAACCCAGTGGCAGACCTAACTTATGTTTTTTTTTTTAAATGGAACACCATATATTTTATTTTATATTCGAAATCCTGTTAACTTTTCCATCACAAAAATATAAAGGTTTGTAATGTTATACAGGGTATTTACAAAGTTATAACCAATTTTGTATGAAAATTGTAACAAGTTCAACTCCCTGTATAAATAAAAATAAGCACAACAGCAATGGTCTATTTTTTTTGGCAATGGTCTATTTGGCCATATTTTTTATTTATTGTCAAAATTTTTAAGAATTATTGATATTGCTAATTTTCTTTATATCAAATACAGGGTGAGTCAAAACGCAAGTACATTATTTTCTCAGTAATGTTAAATGGAACACCCTGTATTTTATATTATTATTGAAAAGTAACATTAACGTACTTTAATTTTTATATAACATTTCCTATGCCCAAATTTATTAGTTTTCGAGATATTTTCATTTTTCAGAGCAAATTATTTCAGGTGTTTAAAGGGCCTAGCCGGGTAAGATGATGAAAAGTGCCCCCAACTCGATTCGAATTCCATATAGGTCACCGTTTAGCATATATAGTAAAACTAACTTTCTGAAATTTTTAGCCCCCTAGGTGGTCATGTGACCCACCTAGAGCCTAATTACGGTTTTTATGTTTTTATTTTTTATCTCAGCCGCATCGAGAACTAGCGAAAAACTTTGAATAAAAAAGTTGTAAGCTTTAAAAAGTTCTGTCCGAAAATTTTTTTTTAATTTTTGGCGGGAAATTTAAATTTTAGAACGATTTTAAAATTTTAAATGAGTATAAAAAAATAACTAAGACATTCGTTTTCACGAAAAAAATATATTTTTGCATAATGTTTTTACCCTGAATTTTTTCAAATTTTTAAAATTGGTGAAACGCACCTTTAAAAATAATAAACTTCATTTTTTCGGTTTTTTTTTTTCGTTTTTGATACAATTTTATACATATTTTTCAAAAAAGTTAAGACCGTTACTGGACTAGGTAAAAAACTGCATATTAATTGGGGTTTGTTTAATAAACATTTTTTGTAACGCCATCCATTTTCAAGATAGAGGGCGTTGAAGAAAACAAAATTTTACAAATTTTTCTACGATTTTGCCGAAACTACTGGCAACATTGTAATAAAACTTGGCGGGTTTTAAAAGGTAGTTATTGTGCATGTTTTGACATACAATTATTAAGGATTTGATATTCATCATTGGCGCGCTTAGGGGTAATGGTCGGAACTTTTTAAAGAAAAAAAGATAGTACGCCACTGACATATTTAAAATTAACAATCATTTTTGAATCCCTCGTTCAATTTGCGATAAGAAAACTATCTTCTCATTTTTTCATACGAGGCGCCGATTTGCTGCAAAAAAAAAGTAAAATATCTTAACGCTTCCAAAGTATTCAAATTAGTTTTTATAATGGATGTACGAGTTTATTATTATGTAGATGTAGAAACTACTATTAGTAGTATTTTATTTCATAGAAGTTCGAATACTTTGTAAGGGTTAAGATGTTTTGTTTTTTGCATAAGAATGGCGCGTCGTATGAAAAAATAGGAAGATAGATTTTTTGTCACAAATTGAACGAGGGATTCAAAAACGATTGTTAATTTGACATATGTCAGTGGCGTACTATCTTTTTTCTTTAAAAAGTTCAGACCAATACCCCTATGCGCGCCATTGATAAATATAAAATTCTTAATTGTATGACAAAAAATGTACAACTACCTCTTAAAACTCACCAAATTTTATTACAATGTTGCCAGCAGTTTCGGCAAAATCGTAAAAAATGTGTAAAATTTTGTTTTTTCCAACGCTCTGTATCCTGAAAATGGATGGCATTACAAAAAAATTTTATTAATCAAACCCCAATTATTTTTCAGTTTTTTACCTATTCTAGTGACGGTGTTACCTTTTTTGAAAAACATGTATAAAATTGTATCAAAAAACGAAAAAAAAAACAAAAAAATGTGATTTTTTATTTTTAAAGGTGCGTTTCACCAATTTTAAAAATTTGAAAAAATTCTGGGTGAAATATTATAGAAAAATACACGTTATACATTTTTTTTGTGGAAACGAATGTCTTGGTTATTTTTTTATACTCATTTAAAATTTTAAAATCGTTCTAAAATTTAAATTTCCCTCCAAAAATTTAAAAAAAAAAATTTTCGGACATAACTTTTTAAAGCTTACAACTCTTTTATTTAAAGTTTTTCGCTAGTTCTCGATGCGGCTGAGATAAAAAATAAAAACCTAAAAACACTAATTAGGCTCTATGTGGGTCACATGACCACGTAGGGGGCTAAAAATTTCAGAAAGTTAGTTTCACTATATATGCTAAACGGTGACCTATATGGAATTCAAATCGAGTTGGGGGCAATTTTCATCATCTTACCCGGCTAGGCCCTTTATCTAAATTTTAAGTAAGCCATGACTGAATTGACAATTGAAGATTACCGATTATCAATCCGGTAATCAATGTAACACTGTAGCAAATAAAGAAATAAAAATAATTTATTAGTAATACATTTTACAAACAAAAACATAACCACTACATGCAACATTTTTGAAACAATTAAAAACTATCTTTTTATGTAAATGCCACAAATAAACAAAGAAAATTAGTAATAAATTTTCCAAAAAACACACAAACACAAAATACAATATTTTGTGAGACAATTAAACACTACTTTTGTATGTAAATGTAACAATGTAACAAATAAAGAACGAAACATAATTTATCAGTAATACATTTTGCAAAAAAACATGTTTGAAAAAATTAGAAGCTACTTTTAATAAAATATTTTTAATATTTAATTACATAAGGTGTTCAAAATTATCTCCTAACACATTTATGTACGCCTAAAAACGATCATTGAATGAGCTACTTACTCTACGGAGCATTTGTCAATTAACACATCGAAATACACTTTGTATTCTATTTTTCATCATATCCCTTGTTGTTGGAGGTATTTTATAAACTTCATTATTAACGTAACCCCAAAAAAATCAGTCCAGTTTATTAAATTCTGGTGATTTGGGTGGCCACGCCACTGGTCCATTGAAAAATGAAAATATCTCGAAAACTAATAAATTTAGACATAGGGAATGTTATCTAAAAATTAAAGTACGGTAATGGTACTTTTCAATAGTGATATAAAATACAGGGTGTTCTATTTAAAATTACTGAGAAAATAATGTACTTGCGTTTTGACTCACCCTGTATTTGACATAAAGAAAATTAGCAAAAAAATTTGACAATACATTAAAAAATATGGCATTAATAAACCATTGTTGTTTAGCTTATTTTTATTTATACAGGGAGTTGAACTTGTTACGATTTTCATATAAAATTGGTTATAACTTTGTAAATACCCTGTATAGCATAACAAAACTTTATATTTTTGTGATGGAGAAGTTAAGAAGATTTTGAATATAAAATAAAATACAGGGTGTTCCATTTAAAAAAACAGAAGTTTGGTCTGCCACTGTGTTATCGAACACCCTGTAACATTCTAACTAATTTTGTAATGTGAAGCTCAAAGGTGGCTAAAATGTTTGTTATTAACTTTTATTGCTGGCTATTACTATAGCGGAGCTATTGAGCTTTACCCTACTAATCAATCACCCTATATTTCATTTAATATTAATGGTCAAGATAGACGAAAGAAGAAGCAGGTCGAAAAGGAACGCCAAGGCTAAGAAAGTTAAGGGAATTTTTTAATATATGCTCTGCATCCATTTTTCGATCTTCCTTAAAAACAAATAATATAGTCAATATGACAGCATGACGATAGTAAGAATAAATAAAAAAATAATTCTCCAATTTTCTTCTCAAACTTGTTTCCATTTGGCAAAAGTCACTCGAGCCTTCCGGGCTCTCGTGTCTATTGCCAGACAACATGTTTTCGAAATATTGTTGCATTATTGTCAATTTATTCTCACTCTCTTATAATGTAATATCAATGTTAATAATTTTTTTTCGATAATTTCTTATCGTCAAGTATTACGTCAGATGCCCTTCGTTGCTACGTAAAAATAAACATTCAGTGATATTAATGACAATCAATGTTTTACAGTAAAACCGATTTATCTTCAACCGCGAAAAGAAGACACCACAGACGTTCGTTCATGCGGTGCAAGTAACCTTGATGGTTTCAGTTAAATCTGTTAGACTATACCACTTGTCACAGAGAACACCATGAACAAACCGATAATTTTAGAGCTCTTGTGCAATTACTACTGATTATTTCATTCATAGGAGATTCTGACCAATAGAAAGCTACAGAAATCTAAATTAAATCGATAATTTTTGATAATTTCCCGTCGTCAAGTATATTACGTCAGATGCCCTTCGTTGCTACGAAAAAATACATTCAGTGACATTAATGACAATGTTTTAAAAATTGTAAAATGATGACTTTCAACCGTCAAATTAATATTTATAACAACTGTTTGTTTAATTGTACTAATTTGTACTTACATAAATAAATTACAATAAAATTTTGGTTTTGAACAGTTTTATTCATGAAATAATCGCAACATTATTTTTCAATATGCGATCAATTATATCTTGTAGAAAATTTAGTTATAAAATATTTTTGTCGTTACAAACTTTTTCTAAAATGCATAGCTGCCGAGATATGTAGGTATAGCAACGAAAACGAGAAAAAAAATTTTTTTTTTCTAATTTTTTTCACAAATTGTTTAGTAAACAATTTAGCCCACTTTTTGAAGTATCAGCCTAGTGAAATTATCAGTAGTAATTGCATTCGATCTCTAAAATTAATATAGAATTTTCGCCCTCGTGACACTTTGACATAATTTAAACTGTCAAAGTGTCACTCAGGAAAAATTCAATAATTTTAGAGCTCTTGTGCAATTACTACTGATAATTTCACTAGGCTGATACTTCAAAAAGTGGGCCAAATTGTTTACTAAACAATTTGTGAAAAAAATTAGAAAAATTAAATTTTTTTCTCGTTTTCGTTGCTATACCTACATATCTCGGCAGCTATGCATTTTAGAAAAAGTAGAATTGATTGCATATTGAAAAATAATTTTTATTAATGTAAAATTAGCAAAAACCATTAAAGCCATTTTCATATAGAACACAGACAGGACAAAAAGAATGCTAGAAACAGCAGAGATCAAAACCCTTAGAAAGATATACGATAAGACACCATGGGATCACCACTATTACTTTTGGGATAAGACACCAATATTACAAATTAGTTTTGCAAATAATTAATAAGATAGCTATTTAAACATGTTTATCTACTCTATGTCATATTATGTATAAGTTTTTAGTTTGTGAAAACTGTCATTATAGATAGCAGTGCGTGAAGAGTTTAAAGTGTGCGTGAAGTAACAATGTATTTTAAATGGGATTTACTTTTTCGCACACTTTCAATGGATTTTTTGGCACACTTTCATATAATCAAATATCCTTTACTTTCGCGTTGTCATGGTGATGACAATATGAACAATGACTTACATCACAATTTTTGACAGTTTTGTGGTTTGAAAGTAGTTAGGCTTTTTAAATGTCAAAGTTCTAAAAATTGTAGAATAGAAATGAATTCCAGTGACGAAGAGTTACAGTTTTTTTATTTGTTTATCGTAGATAAAATATTGTATGAAACTGTGCGTGAATTACTTTTGCGAACTTACGCGATGTATAGCACCCGCTCCGCTGTCGCTCGTGCTCTAAAAATCGAGTGCGTTCGCAAAAAGCATACTTCACGAACTGTTTCATAATAGTTATTTATGAAACAGTTCGTGAAGTATGTAGCGTAAGTTCGCAAAAGTACTTCACGCACAGTTTCATACAATATTTTATCTACGATAAGCAAATAAAAAAACTGCAACTCTTCGTCACTGAAATTAGTCCAGAAAGCCACTGCGCATCCGCTAGGAAAAATATTCTAATTCGGATTTTTTGCACAATCTTACTCAAAAAGGACCCCTTTAACAAATTTGCATGTTGCCAGGACCAAAAGTTGGTCAAAAATTTTTTAAACGTTTTTTTTTGTTTTTTTCCTAAAATATTTTTTTTTGCATGGAACAAATTTTTTTTTAGGTTTTTTGGATCATTCCACACATAAAAGGTTTTTAGTGACTTTTCTCTAAAGTTGATAGTTTTTGACATATAAGCGATTAAAAATTAAAAAATTGCGAAATCGGCCATTTTTCACCCTCAAAAACTATGTGAAAAACTGAAAATTTGAATGTTGCCAAGGTAGGTAGATATTCTTTAAACATCGATTGATGAAATCCCGAAGAGTTTTTTGCAATACATTATTCAAAATTCTTTTGTTTTTTAATTGCTATTCAAGCGTGCGCGACACTATTTTCCACCCTTGCATATGTATGCAGTATGGTGCAAATGAAAGGAATAAATTCGTTATTTCGTAAACCGGCGACTTTAAGGAAAAATCCCGAAACAGGTCGATTTTTATTTTTAAGTTATGATATTGTGACATTATGGTATACTAGTGACGTCATCCATCTGGGCGTGATGACGTAATCGATGATTTTTTTAAATGAGAATAGGGGTCGTGTGCTAGCTTGTTTGAGAGGTTCTTCAATTCTCTATTCAGTAAAATAAACATTTACATAATTATTTATACAGGGTGTCTAATAATATAATTTTTTTTGTCAATTTGCCAATTATTTAATTTAATAAACATTTTTTGGACACCCCGTATAAATAATTATGTACATGTTTATACAGGGTGATCAACTTCTGTGACAAAGTCCAATATATTTGTTATTATAAAATATATGAAAAAAAGTTGTTAATAAAAGTTATAGATACCTTTAATGTACACATTTTAAAATTAGTGAGAAATATACAGGGTCCTCCATAACACGGTGCCAAACTAAAGTTATGTTTTTTTAAATAGAACACCCTGTATTTTATTAAAAATCTGGTTTGTCCACATTTTTCTGATTAAAAAGATATAACACCTATCTAGGGTTATACTGAGTGTTTCAAAGTTATGAGCACTTTTATCAAAAAATCATACTGATTTGATCATACTGTATGATTCTAACAGTACAATATAAACTTATTTTTTTACTGTTGTTGACTGTCAATATTAAAGTAGTTTTGCAACAACATACAATTTTTTTATCAGTACACAAATTTTATACACGGTAAGTCAAAATGCAAATAAAAGATTTTCTTCATATTTTTAAATGGAACACCCTGTATTTTATATTACCATCGAAAAGTTCTTTCATTATACTTGCATATCTTTTAAATATTCCCTATACCTAAAGTTATTAGTTTTCGAGATATTTTAGTTTTATTGTTGATAACTCATAGATACGTTTATTACAGTAAATTAATTACCCTTAATATTAGAGACCTCCAATGAGTTTGTTAATGGTAATTAAAATTAGACTGCATTTCATTTTTTCTCCAATTTTATGGTAAATTCTATACAATAACGACAGTTTTATATTTAGTAATAAAATGATATTAATTTTCCGCGAAGAAATGGGAACTATAAATTGCTGCAAGTTCTTGTTTAAGGTGGCTTTGAAGTAATTGACACAAGAACTGTCAGATGTAAGATTTTAATTATCTGTACGTTTTTACTTTTGTTATTGATTATAACTGTTTGCCATATTGTTATAATTGTTACCTAACAATGAATTTTAGTCGTGAAGAAATGACAGACATGATACGGATTTTAGGAGAGTGTTTCAAAAACTCATTAGTTGCCACAAGAATTTATAAGGAACGGTGTCCATAGCGTCAACAACCAAATAAGAGAGCATTTGACAACTTATTAGACAGGTTTAATCGTACTGGTTCTGTTTATGAAGCAAAGGAAAAAACAAAAATCATTATTACGGATGAAAATGAATTAAATGTTTTACTGCCTGTTACAGAAAATCTTCATACAAGTATTCAAAATATTACAAGAGAGCAAGATATAAGTTATGGATCAATCCAAAACATACTCAAGAAAAACAACATGCACCCATATCATATACAATTGCATCAGGAACTTGTTGGGGATGATTTCGAACGAACAGTACAATTTTGTCAATGGTCACAAAAACAAATATTTATAGGTACTGAGAGATTTTTTGAGTTTGTCCTTTTTTTTTGAGACGAGGCAACATTCCACAAAAATGGTAGTGTAAACAGATAAAATTTTCATTATTATTCCACAACCAATGCATACTATGCTCAGACACATAGTCAAACGAGATGGTCCTTAAATGTTTGGGGTGGAATCATAGGCAATTACGTTATAGTTCCTTTTTTCTTTGAGGAATCGGTAAATGGTGAGGTTTATTTAAATTTTCTAGTGAATCATTTACCTATTCTACTTGAAAATGTACCATTAAACATCCGCCAACATATGTGGTACCTTCACGACGGAGCCCCTGCTCACCAAAACGCACTTCTCCAACGGTGAACTCGATGAACTATTTCCTGGAAGATGGATAGGAAGAGATGGGCCAGTTCACTGGCCACCCAGATCACCAGAATTAAACGAAGGTGACTTCTTATTTTGGGGTTATATTAAAGACATAGTGTATAGGGCACCTCCAACAATAGTTGACGATATGAAAATAAGGATTCAAAACGCCATTCAAAGTGTCACACAACAAAAGCTTACAAACATCAGTAGGTCTTTCGAAACTCGTCTCTAGGCTTGTGTAGACGTTATGGGAGGTTATTTTGAACACCTTTTATAACATAAGAAGTACTTTGAACATTTTTTTTATTTAATTTAGTTTTTTTAATAAATTTTAATAAATTAAAGTATTGTTATTAATAACTAAGTAATACATGCTGTTATCAACAATAAAACTAAAATATCTCGAAAACTAATAACTTTAGGTATAGGGAATATTTAAAAGATATGTAAGTATAGTGATAGAACTTTTCGATAATAATATAAAATACAGGGTGTTCCATTTAAAATTATGAAGAAAATCTTGTATTTACATTTTGACTTACCCTGTATACAATTTGTGTAGTTATAAAAAGATTGTAGATTGTTCCAAAACTTCTTTAATATTGACAGTCAAAAGCATTAAAAAAATAAGTTTATATTACACCGTTAGAAACATACAGGGCGATCAATTCAGTATGGTTTTTTAATAAAAGTGCTCGTAACTTTGAAACACTCAGTATAACCCTAGACAAGTATTATATTTATAGAATCAGAAAAATGTAGAGAAACCAGATTTTGAATAAAATACAGGGTGTTTCATTTAAAAAAACATAACTTTGGTTTGGCACCGTGTTATGGAGGACCCTGTATATTTCTCACTAATTTTAAAATGTGTACATTAAAGGTGTCTATAACTTTTATTAACAACTATTTTTCGTATATTGTATAAAAACAGATATATTGGACTTTGTCACAGAAGTTGATCACCCTGTATTACTGAACAGAAAATTGAAGAACCTTTCAAATGAGCCAGCACACGACCCGTATTCTCATTTAAAAAAATCATCGATTACGTCATCACGCCCAGATGGATGACGTCACTAGTATACTATATATGCCACAATATCGTAACTTTAAAATAAAAACCGACCTGTTTTGGGATTTTTCCTTAAAGTCGCCGGTTTACGAAATAACGAATTTATTCCTTTCATTCGCACCATACTGTATACACATGCAACGGTGGAAAATAGTGTCGAGCCGCTTGATTGGCAATTAAAAAACAAAGGGGTTTTTGATACTGTATTGCAAAAAGCTCTTCGGGATTTCATCAATCGATGTTTAAAGAATATCTACCTACCTGGGCGACATTCAAATTTTCAGTTTTTCACATAGTTTTTGAGGGTTAAAAATGGTCGATTTCGCAATTTTTCAATTTTTAATCGCTTATATGTCAAAAACTATCAAGTTTAGGGAAAAGTCACTAAAGACCTTTTCTGTTTGGAATGATCCAAAAAACCTAAAAAAATTTGTTCCATGCAAAAAAAATAATTTTAGGAAAAAAACAAAAAAAAACGTTTAAAAAATTTTTGACCAACTTTTGGTCCTGGCAACATGCAAATTTGTTAAAAGGGGTCCTATTTGAGTAAGACTGTGCAAAAAATCCGAATTAGAATATTTTTCCTAGCGGATGCGCAGTGGATTTCTGGACTAAATTCATTTCTCTTCTACAATTTTTAAAACTTTGACATTTAAAAATCCTAACTTCTTTTAAACCACAAAACTGTCAAAAATTTTGTTTGTAAGTCATTGCTCATATTGTCATCACCATGACAACGCGAAAGTTAAGGATATTTGATTATATGAAAGTGTGCCAAAAAACCCAATGAAAGTGTGCGAAAAAGTAAATCCCATTTAAAATTCATTGTTACTTCAGGCACACTTTAAACCCTTCATGCACTGCTATCTATAATGACAGTTTTCACAAACTAAAAACTTATACATAATATGACATAGAGTAGATAAATAACTACTTAGTTACATTTAAAACAACACCTTATATCTAATATAATATAGTATAACATGTATGCATTACTATTGTCGATGATAATAATAGATATGATTAAGTACTTTGTTGTCAAATAAATCATTCCACAAATTTTATTATTTCTTATCATCCACCTTTCCGCATCCCTTTCCATAATATCTAATATTCAACCAAATATTCTAATATCAAGTTTTACTTGACACCGAAATTAATTTCAGCATAAACTTTGGTTTAAGGCATATTTCAGTGTCAGACCGTTCATTTAGAACGGAAGTTCTTTGGCCAATGAGGTGCACCTATTCACTTTCCATGTGACAAATTAGACATAATTGCAAAACCTTGCACGATATAAGACTTTTTGAGTAAGACTGTGCAAAAAATCCGAATTAGAATATTTTTCCTAGCGGATGCGCAGTGGCTTTCTGGACTAAATTCATTTCTCTTCTACAATTTTTAAAACTTTGACATTTAAAAATCCTAACTCCTTTTAAACCACAAAACTGTCAAAAATTTTGTTGTAAGTCATTGCTCATATTGTCATGACCATGACAACGCGAAAGTTAAGGATATTTGATTATATGAAAGTGTGCCAAAAAACCCACTGAAAGTGTGCGAAAAAGTAAATCCCATTTAAAATACATTGTTACTTCAGGCACACTTTAAACCCTTCACGCACTGCTATCTATAATGACAGTTTTCACAAACGAAAAACTTATACATAATATGACATAGAGTAGATAAATAACTATTTAGTTACATTTAAAACAACACCTTATATCTAATATAATATAGTGTAACATGTATACATTACTATTGTCGATGATAATAATAGATATGATTAAGTACTTTGTTGTCAAATAAATCATTCCACAAATTTTATTATTTCTTATCATCCACCTTTCCGCATCCCTTTCCATAATATCTAATATTCAACCAAATATTCTAATATCAAGTTTTACTTGACACCGAAATTAATTTCAGCATAAACTTTGGTTTAAGGCATATTTCAGTGTCAGACCGTTCATTTAGAACGGAAGTTCTTTGGCCAATGAGGTGCACCTATTCACTTTCCATGTGACAAATTAGACATAATTGCAAAACCTTGCACGATATACGTAACGGAACAGATAGCATGAATACGCTGGAAATAATTTAACTGCGAAACTAATTATGGAATCAATTAATTTTCCAAGATTAGTAAAGGATACATAATGGTTTCGCTTGAAAACACCTGTAATTATTAAGGTGGCAATTCATTTACCTGGAATCGGCAATTGGGGTCTTTATTTTGTTGAATTGAGATTTGAAATGAATGGAATTTAAGGAACACAATTTTGAATTATTTCAATCTGGAAATGTAGAATGGCACAGTTAATATGACAAAACATTAAAACAGTTCTTGCAGTTCTTCTTTCTATGCCATGCCCGATTATATCGTGCGTTAGCTATCATATTCTTATTCTTCTTCTTCTTTTTGTATTTACAACTGAGTTTTGGTCGCGTTTGCTATTTTCCTCCACTCTTGATGATGTTGTGGAATAATACCCCGTTGTTGTATCCTCATATAACGGAGACCACTCGTTAGTTCCATCTTTTTTTTGGGCGACCAACTGACATCCTGCCATTGAGTCTTTCTCAGAAAGTTGAATTTAGTTGTCTTTCATCATTCAATATCAGTACATGTCCTAACTATCTTAAACGATTTTCCTTGAGATTACATGTTTGTTTTCCTTGAGATTTACTTGAGTTTACATTTTCGTCTCCATAAAGTCTTTGGAGATCCTGATTATGTCTTCGTCTCCTTCTTCAGGTGCCATCTTCACTACGGAGGTTGGCAATCATCATAGCTATTTTAATTTTTTAGACAGTAGCTCTAACCTCCTCACTCCATAGGTCCAGCCAGCTGGACAATGTTTACTAATTTATTACACGGTGACTGTTAGGGTTGGGCATCGGTGCGTCCTATATTGCAGCATATTGGACTTCCTATTTATCAGTCAAATTTACTCATTTGAAAAATTTGACAACAGGGTCTACCTCG
Organism: Diabrotica virgifera virgifera; assembly: GCF_917563875.1. Lineage (NCBI taxonomy): Eukaryota > Metazoa > Arthropoda > Insecta > Coleoptera > Chrysomelidae > Diabrotica > Diabrotica virgifera. Next base: position 17,626,226 of record NC_065443.1, read on the forward strand.
GTAGTATGTTGTTACATGTGGTGAAACTTTTTAAGTTATGATGGGGGCTCCACAAAAATACAGTAAGTTGTAGAGTTTTTCTGTACTTTAAAGTATTGATTGTTTTTAATGTATGTTACTTGATGATTGGACATATTTGTGGTAAATATATATTTGAAAATAATTACAAATGGACACGCTAGAGCTCCTCTAAACTTTTTTTTTGTCCAGCATTTTGGACATTCGGACTTAGTTAGCCAAATATGTTACCATAATCACATTTTTTAAGTTTAGTTACAGATAATTAAAGGATATTGATGGAAAGTGCATTGGAGGCTACTTTGACAGATAACGATTTTTTCGTCAGCGAAGATAGCAATAATAATCAGAGGAAATGGATTTACAGGAATTTAAGCTGTACCTATGTTGAAAGGTCACTAGCGCTAGGTGGAAAGCCTGCAAGTGGGAGATAAGCTAGTGCGTCTATTTCAAGAAAAACGGAGACATCTAAAGATGAAGTGCCCATAATTCCTGTAAAAAGATCTACAGTTCTCCAGTTACCGCCTATAGATAAAAACCAGTAATGAATAGAAATTCTTATCGCGTTGTATAAACCTCTTGAATGCAGTTAGAAGACGAGATTCTTTTGTACAAAATGCAAAATGTATAAATATGCGTATTTTTCCTGAACCAGAATGTTTTTTCAGTTTCATACTTAAATTATATGAAAGCTAAGTCCTGATGTCCATTATGCTGGACCTGTCATATTATGTCTGTCAAATAATTGCTTTATAGTTTTTATAGATTTTCGTTTATTGTTTTCACAAATGAGGAGAGAAAATAGAAAACATTGTTAAAATAAATAAAACTTTTTCCTTGGGGCTGAAGAGGTTCAATAGTTGTTTTGAGCTGCTGGATCCAAACCATTCTCTCAGGTTCTTGAGCCATAAAATTCGTCTCCTTCCGATGCTTTTTCTCCCATCTGTCTTTCATTATGAGTCACACTTAGGTCGCACTAGGTCGATGCCATACTTCTCGCCCTGCGTCACATTTCCGAGATACGTGTTATCTTCGTCTTCACTCTCGTGTTGTCTCTTCTCCACAAGGCCCAAATATCGTCCAGAGGGTCTGCCATTCTAAGACTAATAATTTTGTTGTTTCTAATCTCATCAAAAGCTTGCTCAAAATTTATGAAATTGTCGGTTTTTCATATTGCTAACACTCAGCTTCTATTTCCCTTAAAGCAGAGTTGTCTATAATACCTACTTCTTCCTTTTCTAAAACCACACTGGTATTCTCTTATGCTATTGTTAAGACTTCTTGCTAACCTTCTTACATACTATATTTAATAGTGCTAAACTTCTATAATGCTGATATTCCGCTTTATCTCTTTTTTTTAAGAGGGCATACCACTGCTTGCTTCCATTCCATTGGTAGTTCTTTCTTATTTTTCTTTAGCCCATTTCTATCAAACTTTGGACATAGGCCTTCCCCAAATCTTTCCATATCTGTCTGTCCTTGGCTGCGCTTTTCCAGTGTGTTCCTGTAGCATTTACAATATCGTCCTTCCATCACATCTTGGGTCTTCCTCTTCTTTCTCTCCACGGTCTCCAGTTTTGTATTTCAGCATTCGATCTTTTATCTTCCTGTCTCGCATTGTGGCCCACAAATCTCCGTTTTATATTCAGTTACATTTTTTACTTTTGTTTTCTCACTTATCCATTTGTTTGATTTTCTGTCTTGCAGTTTCATTCCCAACACGGATATTTCCATTTTTCTCTGAGTTATTTCTATTTTGTTATGTTGGCCTTTGTTAATGTCCATGTTTCTCAACCATACGTCAGAACAGGAAGGATGCACTGGTCAAATACACGGGTTCTTAGGTACTCTTGTATCTTCGTGCTTTTTAGTATTCATCTTAACTTTCCAAACGCTGGCCACGCCAATCTGATTCTTGTTTGTACTTCAATTATTTGGTTCTCTTTATTAGCTTTGATTATTTGGCCCAGGTATATATTATATTCGTCAACAACCTCAATATTTACATGATTTATATTTATATTTACTGTCATTTGTATTTGTCATGATTTTTGTTTTACTCATGTTCATCTTTAATCCTATCTTCTCTGATGCTTGTACTATTTTAGTTAGCATTGTGGCTAGTTCTTCTTGGTTGATTGTAATAAGAACAATATCATCGCAATATTTGAGGTGAGTCATGTCTACCCATTCCAGTTATTTAAAGACGTTTTCCAGAGCTAAGGTGAAGAGTTTTGGGGATATTACATCTCCTTGTCTTACGCCTCTACGGATTGCCATGGGATTAGTTTTGTTTGTTTTATTTTTCCCATTCGACTGTCATAGTTGCTGTTTTATAGATGTTACGTAAGAGTTGCCTGTACCTGGAGTTTATTCTGCTGTTATTTAGAGCATTTTCTATCGCCCATGTCTCGACACTATCGAACGCTTTTTCATACGATATTTTAAAAGCTGAAGAAACTAACTGGAAAAACGCAGCCCAGGAAAGACGGAAATGGAAAGATTTGGGGAAGGCTTATGTTCAAAGTTGGATAGAAATGGGCTAAAAGAAGAAGAAGATGATGATAAAGAATGTAGACCAATCTTTATGTTATGTTCAGCAGAGTAATTGCTGTTTTAGAGTTGTCACAAATCGTTTGATATTCTGTTCTGTGAATACGTATAAATACAAAGGTTTATCCTAAATATACAATGCGTAAATTTTTATGCTTCTTAGGTATCTATAACAACGTCAAAATAACTGTCAAAGTCGTGTCCGTTTTTTGGAGTTCGTCCCAAAGAATTATTAATGTTGGCAGTGTTTTGGTACATTCCGGCCTTGTTTCCACGTGCAGAGTGTTATCAATAGTTTCTGTTTTGTGGTACTTTGTGGAAAACTAGAAGACAGCTTTGTTTTACAGAAAATGTCAGGTAACGGGGGAGGTCCTGGCCCGCCCTCGGTTAATTTAAATACTAATAATCAAATGAATAATGATAGTCAAATTAATGTTTCTTCAATGGATACAGTATCCTCAAATTTCGAAAAATATGACTTTGATAATAAATATCAACCGACGGATGCAGGTCCGTATCAGGTATTTTTGGAACATACCGATAAGAATCTTGGTCGTCTTTTTCCTATCAGAATTGGCTTTTATTTACAACAAGTAATTGAATTTAGAAATGATGTTATTGATATTCATTCTGTAGGTTTAAAACGTGTTAAGGTAATTTTTAGAACATACAAAATCGCTAATTTATTAATTAATCACGAAATATAAACAAAAAATAAGTTGATTGCTTATATTCCAAAATTTTACACGCATAAACGAGGCATAATACGCGGCGTTGATACCTTTTTTACTGAAGAATACTTGAAAGGGGCAATTAATTCCATAGTTCCAGTAGCGGAAGTGAGAAGAATGAAACGAAAAATTATAAACGCTGAAACCAAAAAAGAAGAATTTGTCAATAGACAATTGGTAGTAATAAATTTTAAAGGTAATAAAATTCCGTCCTTTATATAAATATGGTTAATTTTCCTGTAGAACCATACATCCATCCCGTTGTTCAATGTGTAAAATGTTTACGTTACGGTCACAATATCGTTCAATGTAAAGGCAAATCACGTTGTTCTCGATGTGCAAATGAGCATTCTTCCGCTGAATGTAATTCCGAGTTGCAAATGTGCGTTCACTGTAAATCTTCTGATCATCCTTCAATTTCAAGAGACTGCCCAATGTATAAAAAACAACAAGACATAAAAAAGTAATGGCTTTCGAAAATAAAAGTTTTAAGGATGCCAAATTATCGATTAACAATCCAGCTTATGCCAAAATTAATACCAACAATAGGTTTGATATATTAAATAATCTTGAAAACTTTCCCGATTTAGCACCAGCAAACAAAACAATTTATTATGCTCCTTTAAATAAACCACAATCAAATTCAACCGCATTAGAATCAAAAACAATTAAAAGGCGGAGAACTGAGACTTCTTCTCAGACTCCAAGCACTAGTAATTCAGATTTAGAAAATTCCCATCAAAAAAGACAAATTTCTCTTCCCCCATATACACCCGCTCCACAACAGAATAATTTCATGTTTTGTCGAGATAAACTTATCTCACAGATATATTCATTAATTACAAATATAATTCATAATCAAGGAAAATTTGAATTAAATAAGATCAGGGACAATATCATTACAATATTCGATAATAATGAAGATAATTTAGAATCCATTCTCACAGATAGTGAAAATGGCTATTAAAAATATTACAGAAAAACTAACCATATTACAATGGAATTGTAGATCCATTTATAGTAACAAAGGCAGTCTTATGCATCATATTAACAACTACCATACAGATATAATAGTTCTATCAGAAATATGGCTCACATCCGGTCATCATTTTAGACTTAAAGGATATAACTTTATCAATAAATGTCGTGAAGATGGTTACGGTGGCGTAGGTATTTTCATCAGACAGGGAATAGATTACCAAGAATCCGAAATTAATAATAATTTCGATGACAGTATAGAAGCATGCGCAGTTTTTTTGAACAAAATTAATCTCTCATTAGTATCAATCTATAGATCATCAGATGTTAGAATAGAAATAAATGACTGGATCAACCTGTTCCTTCAGTTTAATATTGCAAAAACTATTTTTCTGGGAGATTTTAATGCTCACCACGGCATGTGAGGGCCAATTGCAGACGACAGAAATGGTAGAATATTAGTGGAGGCCATGGATTATTGTGAAATAATTACATTAAATGACGGAACACCAACAAGAATATCCCCAACTAGTAATCATTCAGCCGTTGACTTAACTCTAACATCTCCCTTCTTAGCCGACCGTATAGCTTGGTCATTAGATTCAGATTCATTAGATTCAGATCACTACCCAATCAATATAGAAATTCAAATCAATCCCTCCTCCTTTGTCATCAACCCATCAACAAAATGGAATGACTCTCGTGCTGACTGGTCTGTTTTTGGAAATATTTTTGAATTAGAAATTAGTGAGCTCAATAATTTAGATAGGAATTCAAATTCAGTAGACAAAATCGAATTTTTCCTTAATGCAATCACAATCGCAGCATCGAAATCTATGCCTATTAAGAAATCTTTCGCACCTTCTGTACCAAGACCTTATTGGTGGGATGAGGAATGTTCTGCGATTGTTAAAAAACGAAAAGAAGCTCTCAGCGAGTTTAAAAAACAAGGTAATTTTATTAATTATCTACAATGTCAAAACATTTCTGCTAATGTCAAACGTACGTTTAAACTTAAACAAAAAAAAAACAGTTGGAAAATGTTTTTGAATAAACTAAATAAAAACACTCCTCTGACTGAGATATGGAACACTGTAAGATCTATTTGCAATAAACACCATCAAAAAAGAAAACCACAATTAGACGAAAGCTTTATTCAAAAAGTTCTTGATACATTGGCTCCTTCATCTGCTGCAGGTCCAATTTTTAACGACAACATTAATCAATTTCACTTCCACCAAGACTCAGACACCCTTTCAAAAAATTTTAGCTTTTCGGAATTGGAATTAGCCTTAAAAAAATCAAAAAATACTGCACCTGGACTTGACGGGTTCACTTATACGATAATAAATAAATTGCCTGAAAGTGGTAAACTTTTTCTATTAGAAATTTTTAATGATTGGTGGTTGAAACAAAAGTATTCAGATAGTCTTAAAAATATAATTGTGTGTCTTCTAGCGAAACCTAAGAAACCACCTGACTTACCTTCGTCCTACCGACCTATTTCATTGTTATCGTGTATTACAAAAACTTAAGAAAGGCTTATAAAATTTAGACTCGAACATTTTGTCGAAAACAGATCAATTTTACCAAAAAATCAGTATGGATTTCGTAGAGTTATAGGTACAATTGATGCAATCTCCCATTTAGTTACAGATGCTCAATTGTGTCTATCAAAAAATAATTACATGTTGTGTCTTTTTGTGGATCTTAAAGGGGCTTATGATGTGGTAGATTTGGAAATATTATATTCAAAAATGGTAACGTTTGGTATCAATAAAAGAGTCGCTATAAATATTTTAAATTTGTTTGCTAATAGAAAAATATTTTTGCGAGATAGTCATAACGTTTTACATGGTCCAAGAGTACTTTACAACGGGCTTCCACAAGGCTCTATTTTAAGTCCCCTTTTGTTTAACTTATACACTGCAGACTTGCATGATTTGATGAGCGATGACATACAAATTATTCAATACGCGGACGATTTATGCATTTATTTCACCCATAATACCTACGATCGCTGCATGATAGACTTAAGACGTACTTTTGACAGGTTACAAAACTGGTTCGACGATATGGGTTTTAGTGTTTCACCAGAAAAGACAGCTGTGATGTGTTTCACAAGGTACAGATATCAGTTAGTCGATAATTTCTCTATAGGTAAATACACTATTCCTATCGTAAAAGAATATAAATATTTAGGTATAATTATAGATAGTAAACTTCTATGGACCAGTCACATTAAGTATGTCAAACAAAGATGTGAAAAGGGAATTAATCTTCTGCGCTTCCTCTCCAAACAGAGCTGGGGCGCGGATCAACAAATTTCCTTAATGTTCTACAAGTCTTATATTCGCTCGACTTTGGATTATGGGTGTACTCTCTATGGTTCTACCTCCAATACGAACCAACTTACTCTTGATCGAATACAATTTAGAGCTCTGAAAATATGTTTGGGAGCCATGGCATCTTCACCAAATCATGCCATTCTGGCAGAGTCTCAAGAACTTCCTTTTAGTTTTCGAAGACAGTTTTTAGCAAATAAAAGTCTATTAAAATATGGATGTTACAACAGTGATTTGATCGCAAAATTTAACTTTCTTGTAATTGAGAATTTGACAAATCATTATTGGAAAAAGAAAAACTCTCCTCCTTTGGCAGATGCATTTATTGATACAAACTTATTTCAAAATGATATTGTTAAACTTAATAAAATACCATTGTATGCACACAGTTTCGATTCTATAATTGACAAACCTATCACCATATTCCCTCGGTATTCAGATTGTAATATCTTAAACCAAGCCATGATAAAATCCATTGTGAATGGTCTCGGGTCGAACTTAACTAAAATATATACAGACGGGTCAAAAACGGAGCTAAATACAGGTTCGGCATTTTTTGTTTCAAACATAAATCATATTGAAAAGTACAGAATCTCAAATTATTGTTCCATTTTTACCGCCGAGTCCTTTGCTATTGAAAAGGCACAAAAATGGTGTGTAACTCAAACATGCACGAATGTGGCAATAATTTCAGACTCAAAATCAGCATTATAAGCTATTAGCGGTCACCCAATAAACCAATTCCGAAATGCCTTAATTTTGAACATTAAAAAATTAATTATGGATCTTAAACAAAATAATGTAACTGTTTCGTTTATTTGGACGAAAGGACATTGCGGAGTCGAAGGTAATGAAATTGCGGATATAGCCGCAAAAAGTAGTCACAGTTGCCACCATATTGACAAAGTATTTAATTTAAAAGATTTGAATAATGCTCTCAAACCTAATATCAGAAGGAAATGGGAAACTGATTACAAAAGAATTGCAAGTAAATCTACAAACCATTATTTCAGAATTCACCCTACACTTCCAAAAAACATTCCTAATTTCACCTTTAATTATAATAGAGCACACATGTCAGTATTGACTCGTTTAAAATTGAACCATGCTTCTCGCTTTCCATCTCACTTATATAAAATTGGAATACTTAACTCCCCTGTCTGTAGTTGTGACAATATATCCATTGGTGATCTAAATCATATATTTCTAGAATGTTCTCTGAACTCTCAATCTTCTTCAATTCTGTATCAAGAACTAATTCATCACGAGTCCATTGCCGCTAAATATTACAGCTCTCCTTTCTTCCTCGGATAAAGCGGTACTAGATTCCATCATTAATTTTATCAGAAATTCAAAAATAGCGGTATAGTTTAGAAATACACAATATGAAATCATTTAATGTAATTAAGAATTTACACGTTTTGTGGCAAATAGATTTTGTCTGATGCCAGGATCTCACACACAAACACACACACAGGTATTCTTGTTCTCATGATCATTTTTCAGTGCGTCACAGTTTTTCGATTTATCTCTAATGCATTAAGTTTGATGAGACGGAAAAAGCGGTAGCTCCGTGATTAAACACAAAAATAATGCAGCATTACAATGGTTATATACATAAGATGTCTATTCCTAACCTACGTTTGATTCGTTGATATTTAGAATGCGCGTTATTTCTAGCCAATCAAATACACGTATTACGAACATTTGACGAAAACTTCGTCCATTTTGGCCATTTTTTAGAAGTGTCAAAGAGTCAGTGACGGTTATTATTCAGGTCAGTATGTGTACCTGTCATTTTGAAATTTCGAATTTAAGAATTGTTACTGGTTGTATGCGTTCAACTCCTACAAATGCATTATTATCTGAATGTGGTGAAATGTTTCTAGAATATAGAAGAAAAATTCTTTCTATGAAAATGTTACTTAAAATTAAAGAACTAAAGGGTAATCCATTGGAGGAAATAATTAATAATATTACAAATTATTGTAAATCAAATATTGGCTATTGGAAATATAGACAATATCCATATTTAATAGAAGCAAACATTAATTCCCAAAATGAAATTATAAATATTAAACAATCAGAAATAAATCCTATTTATGAAATAGAATTAAAATATCTTGTAGAACCAGTCAATATTATATCATCTAAAGTTACCAAAACAGAAATTTATAGTCAACAAAAGTTTTGTAATGAATTTTGTGAAAAATATCATACATATACATGGATTTACACTGATGGTTCAGTGGATCCCATATTAAATACTTCAGGTATGGGTGTACATATCCCATCCTTAGAGTATAATTTTTCTGCCAAGTTATTTAGCCATATTCAAATTTGTAATGCTGAAATAATCGCAATAAATAAAGCAGTATCAATTTGCATAGAAAAAAATATTAACAAAGCTATCATTTTTACAGATTCTCAAAGTGCTATCCAGAAAATTAATAACAAAACTTTAAAGGTAGTAAATGGTTGTTCAGGAATGACAAAAAGACTTATATTAGAAGCAAAAAATATTAATTTAGATATTATCATTGCATGGATCCCAGGGCATTCCGGAGTATTAGGAAATATTAAAGCTGATTCACTTGCTAATGTAGGTCGTTGTCTCAATTGTCCAGTAAACATAAAGGTGGAGAAAGATGACTATTTTCCCTTTTTTTAAAAAATGTACTGGGATGAATTTAAAAAAGAGTGGAAGGAATCTTTTAAATATAAAGGTATTTGGTATCAACAGCTACAACCAGTTTTCAAAAATAGTCCTTGGTATCTTAATATTCCTTACATAGATAGAAGACATATAACAACTATTATCAGAATGCGTACAGGTCACTGTTTGGTTCCAAATCACCTATTTAAAATGGGGATAGTAGAACATCCTTATTGTGAATGTGGTCAATTAGCAGATTTACAACATGTGATTCTTGAATGCTCTATTAATACTGTGCAAAATTTTGATTTATATAATGAATTAGCTAAAAATGGGTGCCCAACACCTATATCCCTTACAACCCTTCTTTATAAACCGCAGTTGGTTCTTATTAAACTTTTAATACATTTTTTGAATATACACAAAATTAAGTTATGAGGAAAGTAAAATATTGAAAATAAATTAATAACATAAATGAATATATTATAAATAATTTGAAAAATATGTCAAAAGTACACGTGAAAATATAATTCGTATATCTGAATAATATAATCTTTTGTTTCTATATAAACATTCTGTAATCACCTGGGTCTTTCACTATACCTATCTGAGGCAACAACATGGGATTGTGTAATGGTCAGGTGTTGCCCTGTATAAGACAAGTTTGTGCCTTTGTTGTATTTATTCCATGCCAACTCAAAATTGCCTGTAAATAAGATATAGAAGAATAAGATTGTGTAATGATCGGCAGTTACCCCTGAGAGAAAAAAGTTTGTGTCTTGTTATATTTGTCCCATGCCAACTCAAAATTGCCAGTAAACTCAAAAAAAAAGTAGAAGAATAAGATTGTGTAATGGTCGGCAGTTGCTCCTGAGAGCAAAGTTTGTGTCTTTGTTGAATTTGTTCTATGCCAACTCAAAATTGCCAGTAAACTAAAAAAGAAGTAGAAGAATAAGATTGTGTAATGGTCGGCAGTTGCTCCTGAGAGCAAAGTTTGTGTCTTTGTTGAATTTGTCCCATGCCAACTCAAAATTTCTCCTAAATCAAAGAAGGAAAAGAACATTGTGTATTGATAGACAGTTGCCCCCTTAGACAAGGAAAGAGAGGTTGTAGCGTGAAATTTTTTTATCTTGTCATGTTTGTCCCACACCAACCAAAATTTCTAGTTAACTAAAGAAGAAGAAGAAAAAGATGAAGAAGAAGAAGAAACAAATTGTACAATGTACTAACTCCAAATTGTAAGTGAATAAGGGATTTTTCCCTTGTTCTGAGACGATGAGCTGGCCAAATACCCAAGTAGGTGGAGGCCAATAAACTGAAGAAGAAGAAGAAGAAGAAATTTCGAATTCGACTTCCCTTGTGTTTCACAACGTTTTTGTGCATTATTTTGTGTTTTGCTTTAGAATTTAGTTCGTTAAAAGTTAGTTTTGCATTTTGGTTTAGAATTTAATTCGTTAGAAGTTAGTTTATACTCCAGGTCAATATGCAAGAAAAATATTCATAGTAAAGAGACGTAACTCATGGCTGAAGAACCTTAGGAACTAGTTTGGATGTAATAACAATGAATTATTTAGAGCCGCGGTTTCAGAAACAAAAATCGCTCTGATGATTACCAACTTTTGAAGCGGATACAGCACCTAGAGAAGAAGATAAAAACACAATTTATGGATAGTATTGTGTCATTTTTTAATTGTTTCCATATTTATAAATTTAATTAACAATATTGTTTACTTTTTAATTTTATTCCCCTTTATAAAAAATACCTACATGTTAACATATTGTGTAAAAATCAAATCTACTAAATTACTATTGTTTGTTTTTTAACCAAGAGGAGTGATTCAAATTTACCGCGCCGTAATGCTTGTTTCTAATTGGTCCAACGGCAGGCAAGTTTACTCCACTGTTATTAAATTTTGACACTAATGACATTTATCAAATTTTGACACTTCTGTCATTTTATAGGTTAATTAAGTAAGTATATCTGCGATTTTTTTTGTTTTCTGCATTATTCCTTTAATTTTTAGATTTTTAGTCTACTTTTATATAAAAACAGTTGTTTTTAGAACTCTTTAGCGATGTGTTAGTATAATATAATATGTATGGATTATCATCGAAAGCTGATATGATCAACGAAAAAAGAAGATGAATTTGGTGACATTTCTAGTAACTTTCTTGGGTGTGAATCTTTCTTTTTAGTTTACTCCTCTTGTTAAAAAAATCAACTATAATTAGTTTAATTCCACAAGCTTTTCACCTATGACTAAGTACGATTCGGGCATCTGTCAGATTCGTCAATAATTACACCGAGAGAAAAAAATTTTTGACATAAAGAAACTTTATTAATATTTAAGAAAGATCGACTTGGCATATTGCCTAAGAAATATATCTTTGTATGTAAGATATAATTTTCTAAAATATTTCAAATAAATTCCACTATAGCCAAAGAAATATATCTTAAACATGATTGAACTATCACTTTCTGGCAAACTTCAAACCCATTTATCAGAAAGAAATTACACTTGATGTTAATTAATTTTATTAGTCATAAAAATATATTTTCTACATATTACAAAACTATTCTTTCTGAGCAATAATATTTCTTAGTAAGGAATATTATTATTTTACTATTAATAATTAATGTATTTAATGTTAAGAAATATATTTCGCAGAGATAAACGTATATTTAGAGTTAAGTTAATATTTCTTGAAAATAAAGTGATATTACATACGGCGAAATAAATCATCGTGTTAAGGTAAAATCATTATTTATTAATACAACAAGATATAAAACGTTATTATTACATACAAATATTTTCTCCACTCTTAAAACCACTGGCTTCTACACAACAATAAAAGGATGGAGAGGCAAATCCAACTTCCTCAAATGTTCCTTCTTTTGTTAATAGCACTCTGTATATCAGCAATTCACTAAAACAAAATCGTTATGTAGAAAGAGTAAACTTACTTTAATAAAAATGTTTTTATAAAGATATCTATAGATATTTATTTTGACAAATTTAGGAAATAAAAAAAATACACGGCCCCATATAAGAACTATGAATACTAATAATAATCAATCATATTTAGTTCAAACATGGCATTATTTAACCTACAAATCTTTGTATATTTTTTCTTTTTGTTAATGAAATATTAATTATTTATCTGTATAATATTAAGTCACACAATAAACATTGTTTAGCTAAAACAAGAGGGAAAAAACAACCAATGTAAAACATTGAAGCAGACATAATAATATGTAATTTTCTTATAATCTGAAAGAGACAGCATACCTAATCATTAAAAAATTTTATTACGGGAAAGTATTATTAGTTTAAATCTAAGTAATTTAATACATATTAACTAATTCACGGTTTTCGGCAATAACATTTCTTAACCATAAACATATATTTCTTTTAGACTAACTGATTTCTTTATCTCAAATAAATTAACAGAAAACATCCTCAGCGTTGCAACCGCCATGTTTGATATAGCGTTGTATTGTATATTTTTATAGAAGACGATACATTCAAGAAACCTATTATAGTTGATACATAAGTATACACATTTTTAAAAAGGTACTTACATGTATGAAGTTCTACCATTTCTGGAAAGCCCCGCAGTTGGTTAATAACTCCTTTCTTAATATTGTTCTGAAGCTATATATTATATCATTCTGTCCCAGCTTTAAATTGTGGCATATTTCCCAGTTAGAATAATAAGCTCCTTTATTTTAGAGTCGTCCATCATTATACCTAAAAAGCATATAAAGATACTATTATGTTTCGTTTTTAACCATTCGAATACTCAACAATATTATTATTACATCTTAAATTACTCAATTTACTTTTATTTAATAGGTACCTATATATGTACGTACCTTCAAAATATCCGTTAATTTGTAAAGAACACCAATAAATCCAACATCCATCTATATGAACATGAACATATCACGCCATCTTGACAAACACTGACGACTAAATCATAAATAGTTAATCTGCGCAATTCTTTTGTGGAAGAAAATCTCTTTGCAAGTAACATTTCGGCATTAATGACAAAGTTTTTATTTTATAACCACAGTTACTACAGAGGGTATTTCTGAAGAATTATTTCTTGTTATTTAAAATATTTATTTGATTGCAAGAAAATTTCTTGTTCACAAATATAAATATTGATTAACTTAACATTATATTTCTTATACTGCAAAATATTTGTAGTTTTCAATTTAAGAAATAAAAACTTTAGGATAAGGAAATTAAATGTAACCATTAATGTATTTCTTAGTATTGAAGAAATTATCTGTAAGAAATTATTGAGTTGTGTTTAAAAAACTCGTTTCTTTATATGTGAACCGGTATGTTTAAGTTAATAGGATATGTTAACTTTTAAGAAATATTGCTCAAAGAAATCGGTGTTTTAGGAGAAAAGAAATTGTTCTCTCGGTGTACATGAAATAAGTCTCGATACACCCAATACAGTATATGACGTCATAATTAATGACGCACTGAAAAATGATCATGAGAACAAGAATATCTATAACCTTTTCTACCACACTTTTCTTCTTCCTTGTTTCTTCCTTCCTTGATCTCTTCTTCCATATTTCTGAGTTTGTTCATTATGGGGGGTGTAATGCTAGTTCGCCTCCATGTGGTGCACCCTGGGTAACGCTAAATGAACTAGCAAAAATTTGGCGGCAGACGAACGAAAAACAAAAACAATATCCTGCCAACATCACAGATCACAAACAGAAATCTTATCTATACGTAAACATATGATGGGAACAAATAAAGGTTCTTCTCAGAACCAACTGACTAGAGATCTCGGACCGTGTATCCGAGTCTGTCACCTTAACATCGAGGGCATAAGCCAGGCAAAATGCCAAGTGTTGCAAAAAATCCTACACGATAACGACATTGACCTGGTTGCCATACAAGAGACCCATACTGAAGACAAAGTCCAGCTTGATTTAAGGGGAAAGATACCTGGCTACGATTTACTGGGAGCCACCTATGATAAACATTACGGCGTCGCAACCTACATTCGCTGCAATATAGAAAATGGTTTCCTACTTTCTGCTTCCAATGAAAATAATATACATGAAGTAGTCACCAAGATTGGAGATATTACCGTAGTTAACATATACAAACCTCCAGCCACTACATGGAACCCAGAAGTGCTAAAGACTCATCCACATCCTACTATATACATCGGCGACTTCAACAGCCACCACGAAATGTGGAAGTACACCACGAATGATGAAAATGGGGAGGCACTAGTAGAATAGTCCGAAGAGCAAAACACATACCTAGTTTTTGATGCCAAAGACAGAGGAACATTTAAATCAGCTGCATGGAGAAAAGAATATAACCCAGACCTATGTTTTGTCTCAAAAGATACCAATGACAGACCACTAACAACTGCGAGAAGTGTCCTTGCAGACTTCCCACATACTCAACATCGTCCGGTGCTTATCACCATCGGAATATCAATTCCAATAATTAGATCATATCCTCGACCCAGGTGGAATCTTAGAAAAGCAAACTGGAAGAAATTCTCTGAACAACTAGACCGGACCTTGAGCTGGGTCCCTCCAACCAGCAAACATTATGAGAGGTTTGTGGGCGCAGTAATAAGCGCTGCCAAGAAAACCATCCCTAGGGGGTATCGCAAAGAATATGTGCCTGGATGGACTGAAACATGTGAAGACTTATACACGAAGTTTCTCGAAAGTGGTGACCGAGAAATAGCCGATGAGCTTTTACACAACATCGATACAGCTAGACGCCAAAAATGGATAAAGACTGTCGAAAACCTTGACTTCAAAAAATCAAGCCGGCAGGCATGGTCCTTGTTGCGGAAAATTGGAGGAGCTAACCAGCTGGAATCCAGAGAGTCTAAAATGTCTCCTAACATGGTTGCCTCCCATATAGTATCTCTATCCAGAGCTCCACGAGATCGAACACATACTACCAACGTGAAAAGAGACTTAAGGGCATTAAAACAAATGAACAGAACGAACTCCGAATATTCAGCAAGAATACTTATTTCTGAAATCACACATGCGCTGAAAGAAATGAAATCAGGTAAAGCACCTGGGTTTGATGGTATCCATCCAGAGTTCTTGATACACAGTGGTGCATACACGAAACAGTGGCTTGCAATGTTCTTTAATGATATACTTCAGTCAGGTAACATTCCTTTCTCACTTAAGCGAACAAAGATAATTGCAATTCCGAAACCGGGCAAATCAAACGATAAGCCAGAAAACTACCGCCCCATAGCTCTACTCAGCATGGTATATAAACTATTAGAAAAGCTTCTCCTCAACAGAATTAGTCACAGGATACTAGAAAATGTCCCCATTGAACAAGCTGGCTTCCGCCCTCATCGAAGCTGTACGGACCAAGTGCTGTCATTAACAACTTTTATAGAAGCTAGTTTTCAAAAGAAACAAAAGACAGCAACAGTATTTATAGATCTAACAGCAGCATATGATACTGTTTGGAGACAGGGATTAATATATAAACTGGCCCGCATTATCCCCTGCAGAAAGATAATTAACCTCATTGACAACATGCTGACCAACAGAGCCTTCCAGGTTATAATGGGAAAGGAGACGAGTAGACAGATGAAACTTAACAATGGTCTTCCACAGGGTTCTGTCCTTGCCCCTTTACTTTTCAGCCTCTATATTGCTGACATGCCTGAAACCGAATCTCGGAAGTTTGGATATGCTGACGACTGGACCCTTGCAACAAGCCACCAATCTTTAGAAACTACAGAAATCACTCTCACGAATGACTTATCCATCCTCAGCGAATACCTTAAGAAATGGAGACTACAGCCAAGTACTACAAAAACTGAAGTATCAGCTTTTCATCTAAACAACAAGTTGGCAAACAGAGAATTGCGAGTGTATTTTAATAACAAGCTGTTAAAACACAATAAATACCCGAAATACCTTGGGGTTACTCTAGACAGAACGCTCACATTCAGAGAACACCTGACGAAAACAGCAGCAAAATTGAAAACACGCAACAATATAATACAGAAACTCTGCGGCACTACATGGGGGTCCACAGCATCAACATTAAGATCCTCTGCTCTTGGCCTGATATATCCGGTGGCAGAATACTGTGCTCCAGTGTGGCTAAATAGCAGGCATACCCACCTGGTCGACACCCAACTAAACCGTACTATGCGTATGATAACAGGCACAATTAAGCCCACCCCTACAATGTGGCTACCTACCCTTAGTAATATAGCACCACCCAACCTACGCCGCGAACATGCATTGGTTAAAGAATATAACAAAATAATGGACAGTCGCCAGCTTCTAGTCCACAACGACATCCCCGATATTCTTGGAAACCGTCTCCGATCCAGGTTACCCCCTCTACAATCTGCTCAAGCGCTGCAGCAATCCAACTTTGACTTAAATACCCGATGGAGAGAAGATTGGGAAAGTAGGACAGATCCGCATTACCATAGTCTACCGAACATCATAGGGAAACCTGGCGAATTTGAACGTCCCCGTAAGATTTGGGCAGCCCTTAATCGAATTCGAACAAACTGTGGAAGATGCGCCGACTCCCTCCACAGATGGGGTAAACTCCCCTCGCCTTCTTGTGACTGCGGCGCTGCAAGACAGACGATCAGTCACATTGTTCAGGACTGCCCACGCAGAGCATACACAGGCGACCCTATAGACTTTGTAATGGCAACCGAAGGGTCAATCGAATATATAAAAAAATTGGACATCTGTTTGTGATGCATTGTATAATGCATAAATCTAACTATATTCTGTGATATACTTAAGCCATACGCTAAATAAAAAAATAAAATGTTCATTATAAGGATATTTGTTTTTGATCACCTTGCCACAGATTTACAGTCTCTTCCAATATCTAATACGATTTTTAACAATGTAGCCCATACACAGCTATTGGAAAACACCAAACCATTACGATAAACCAATTTCCTAAGTCTCGGATATTTTATATATGCATACGTACGTGTACGGAAGAAGAAAATCCAATGAAAACAAACGCATTCCCTGAAAAATAACTTCTTCCGAATCCCATGTTCGGACCGTAACTTCATACAATGTAACATAAAATTTCATCTACGGCTGTGTAAATTTCCTTTTATATCACCCCGCTGCCGCGAATAAACTTGGGAAATAATTTGTCTTTCTTTTTATTACACTTTAGCTTTAGGCTAATTTTAGTTTAGTGCTTTTTTGGCCCTTTATTGAGAAATAAAGTACACTTGGAAACATATTCTTTATTGGGTCTTAAATAAAACATCAACAAATTTCTGTTTAATTTATGACGATGTGCCAACGAATTGACATATAAAATAAAAGTAGACTAAATTGATCCACTACCAGTTCGCCGTGAGAAATATTTGCAAAAAGTATTATTTTATCAATTTAAAATCATATACACCATATGTATGACAACATATTGTTATTAAAGCTTAAAATGGAAAGGGACCTAGGAGATATTATAGATATATTCAGTCATAAACTACTCACGGTAAATATTGAAAAAACACTGTATGTCCCATTTACCAGTTATAAAAGTGGCTTACCCGATTATAACTCGTTAATTATAGGAAATCTGATGATTAACAGTGCAAGTAGTACAAAGTATTTAGGAATTCAGATTGATTCATATCTTCGCTGGGATAAGCACATAAATCAAACTTGCAAAACTTTAAGATGTCTTTTATATAAATTTAGATATCTACAAAGTATACTAGATATTCATCATTTAAAAATTATTTGTTTCTCCTTAGTAGAGTCACGTCTAAGGTATGGAATTCTTAGTTGGGGTGGCATTGCAAATACGCACCTAAAGCAAATGAACATTATACAAAGAAAAATATTAAAAATTATTTACAATAAAAAACTAGGGCACAGTACTGACGATCTGTTTATTGAAGCTCAAGTGTTAGATATAAGGCAATTGTTTGTACTTGCAATGTTCACTAATCTATATAAAAATAAACAGTTACTTGTACCACTAGAACACACATACGATACCAGAAGTAGATCTCAGTCCTTTATTAGAACAAACTTAACAAAGAAAGTAGTTGGACAAAGAAACTTTGAATACCTTCAAATAAAAATATATAATTTGCTTCCTCAAACATACAAAACCTACTTAATTACTATAAATTCCTTTAAATTAATAAAGTGCATATTTCAGACGTATCTAAAAATAAATAATAGAAAAATGTTTAACCATCTTTTTGAATAAATAAATAATATAAACCTGTAAACCTATAATTAAACACAAAAAAAAATAAATAAAAAATAAATGCTCAAAAATTGATGAACTTCACTTCATACCATGTTCTTTTTGTTTATTAATTTGTATTGTTCTTGCATGTAAAAATTTTACTTCTTAAAAAAAATAATTATTATATCCAACACAATAAAATAATTGTTATGTTGTATATCTAACACAACTATACTAAAATGGCCCATGCACAACTTAATTGTTTTAATGGGTTCTATGGTTTGTTTGCGTTGAATACATAACAACATATCTAAAACACATAGATATTATATTGCATCATAATAATTATATATTTTTTTATATGTGTATATTTTTCAAGTGAATAAACGTTATTATTATTATTATTATCCAGATTTAGCCATACGGCTCACACTCCCTCTAAGGGGAAAATTGACTCATCCCAGATACCTACGGTATCAAAAGGATTGAGCTCTGGTGGGACTCTTTCCGTGTTATCAAGCCCTAGGTGACTTGGAATGCAGGTGTATCTCCCAAAAATTTTCGTACACTTCTGGCCGTCGCGAGTAGTACAGCTTTCTGCATGGTCTTATAAAGATGTTCATTCAGACCCAGCTTTTTGATGCTTTCGAGGAGGGTCTTCGGAATGACTCCAGTAGTAGACATGATAATCGGTATCGTCTGGGTACTTTGCATTCTCCATTGCCTTCGTATTTGAATTTCCAGATCTCTGTACTTGGCGATCTTTTCAGTAAATTTACTACGTAGATTATTGTTGTTAGGTATCGCCACATCAATTAGTGTAGTTTGTTTTGTTAATTTATTAACTAGTACAAGATCTGGTCTATTATGTGCCACTGTTTGGTCTGTGAGCACAGTGCGGTCCCAGTATAGCTTGTAGTTGCCATCCTCAAGCATGCTCTCAGGGACGTATTGATAATACGGGAGATGGTCCGTTTGGAGAAGTCCCAGCTTGATAGCTATCTCCTGATGAAGGATTTTTCCCACTGCGTCATGCCGTTCCTTGTATTCAGTTGCAGCAAATGCCTGGCAGCCCCCTGTAATATGTTGGATAGTTTCTTGGGCTTGACATCCATATCGGCATCTGTCGTTTTGAACCTGAGGGTCTTTGATGATATATTTCAGGTAATTTCTGGTTGGTATAACCTGATCCTGAATGGCCAGTAATGAACCCTCCGTTTCAGGGAACATCTTTCCTGATGTCAACCAATAGTTCGACGCTGTATTGTCGACATAGTCTTGGCTGACCTCATTGGGATGTCGCCCGTGCAGAGGTTTACCCATCCAGGTGCGCATTTTTTCGTCTTTAGTGAGGTGGTTTATGCGCATTTCTGGTTCCCTCAGTTTGATCGGTGTTGTGTCATCTACTGCGCAAATAGCGCGATGTAAAGTAGATGTCTCAGCTTGCAACTGAAAATAATTTCTTAAATTAGCAATTTGTTTATCTAATTGCTCACCTATATCCATAAGTCCTCTTCCTCCTAGATTCCGTGGTAATGTTGTTCTTTCTACTGCACTTTTAGGATGGTGTTTTTGTGTCTTTGTGAGGTGTGTTCTTACTTTTCGCTGAAGATTCTCTATGTCCGTTTTTGTCCACTTAACAATGCCAAACGAATAGCTAAGCGCGGAACATGCGTAGGTGTTTAGTGCCTTAAACAAATTTCTACTGTTAAGTTGTGAGCGAAGCAGCTGTTTTACCCTTCGTATAAACTCTGTAGTTATCTCTGTTTTCATTTGTTTATGGTCAATTTTCCGCGCTTGCTTTACTCCAAGATATTTATACATATCGTTTTCACCCATGGCCTCGACGTTCTGGCCATTTTGCATATCGAATCCTCCGGGCTGTACTTTTCCTCTGACTATATTTAAAATACGGCACTTGTCTAGTCCGAAGTGCATACTAATATCATTAGAAAAAGTTTCTACAGTTTTTAGCATCTCATCGAGTTGGTTTCGAGTGGAAGCCATTAATTTCAAATCATCCATGTACAATAAATGATTAAGTTTCGCCACCACATTGTTGTTATTTTTGATGCTAAAACCTGCGTCTGTGGAGTTCAATAGCTGAGATAGTGGGTTCATAGCTAGACAGAACCACAGAGGACTCAACGAATCTCCTTGAAACAGGCCCCGGCTGATTGCGATATTTTCAGTTTCGATGTTAATTTCACCAGGTATTTGAAGGTGAATTCTAGTTTTCCACTCTGTCATTATATGCTCTAAAAAGGTCACTATATTATCATCGACTCTATATATTCTCAATATATCTATAAGCCATTCATGCGGCACTGAATCAAAGGCCTTCTTGTAATCAATGAAGGCAGTAAAAAGATTCCTCTTTTTGGAATATGCCTGGTTAGAAATGACTGAGTCGATGATGAGTTGTTCTTTGCATCCCATGGAACCCTTAGCGCATCCTTTCTGTTGAGGCTCTATGATATTGTTCAGAGCACAGTGTTGATAGATACGCCGGGCTACACAGGATGTGACCAATTTATACAAAGTTGGAAGACAAGTAATTGGGCGGTATTTGGCTGGATCTTGGGTGTTATTTTGATCCTTCGGCATTAAATAAGTGGTACCCTGAGTTAGGAATGCTGGTATATCCTGCGGATTAGAAATAACATGATTAATTAATGTTGATAAGCATTCATGAACACTCCAAAACTTCTTGAGCCAAAAGTTTTGAACTCCATCTGGTCCAGGAGATTTCCAGTTATGAAGGTCTTTGATGATATTTGAGACTTCTTCAGTAGTGAAGGGTTCGTAAAGGGTAGTAATGTAGTGTTGGCAGTTCTGTGTCGTATCTTCTATCCATCCAGCATTGTTGTTAAGAGCAGCTGGTGTGGAAAGTTGATTTCCCCAAAACTCATGAATTTCTTCTTGGCTTGGGTAAGTCTTATCGACACGTTCTACAGTGGAATTGAGTTTTCGATAGAACGCCTTCTCAGAACTCTCAAAAAGAGCATTGTCGCTTTTGCGGTTGTTACTAACTTTGTACCTCCTTAGTCGCCCTGAATAAACGGAGAGTTTTTGTTTTAATGTATCCATACACTGATGGGCTGTGTTGTTTTCTGGATCATATCTTGAGTGTCTTGCGGTACTCAGCATTATTTCTTCAGCTCTCCTGATGACTTTTCTACTTGTTACACCTCGTATGTATTCTGTGACTATACCAATATCCTTACGTAGTAATTCAATCTTTCCGAGCAGTCTTTTTTCCCAAGGTGCAATTCTGTTACCAGTTCTTCCGTTATTAGTACCCCGTCGTGTTCTGATCTTAACGCCCATTACATTAGCAATTGCTGTTGCTGCAGAGTAGATTAGCATGTGCAAATATTCCAATGTGTGGGCTTCTGCGACATAAATGGGTAGAACTTCAGTGTTCACAATTTGTAACAGCGCACCTAGTTTCTTACAAGAGTTTATTCGTGGTAGCGGTGGTCTGCTAAGTGGGTTTGTTCCATTAAACTCCTGTACCGCACGTGCCATTTCGCTTACTAGGTTATCACGTAACTCGTTGTTTTCCTGCTCTGTATTGTCAGGTTGAGTTTCTTGTATGGCAAGCTCAGGAATCTGCTCGTGAACTTCAACAGGGACTTGATCTTCAATTACAACATCGTTCTGAATCTCCTGTTCGACTTCGCTTCTGATGGTATTGCGTCTAGCCTCTGGGATAAGGTTGTTTCTTATAATTACCCGGTATTGGTCTGATACTCGTTGCTCCGATACTTGAATATCTGGGTATGTCCTGCAAAATTCGGCATACAGCTGTTGTCGGTAGCCGATTGTTTCTTGACCGAGGTTTGTCACCTTGTAGTAGAAGCGCAAAATGTTTTCATTAATGGACACAGTCCATTTCATGCGCTGCCTCGGTCGTCCCGCTTGAGTGAGCGCCGGCTGATGATCCAGCGCAGCACCTTCGGCGGGTGGAGCTCTTGTTGTTGTTTGGCTCGCTTGTGGTTGTGGTTGGGCTGTAGCTGATTGTATGACAGGGGCCCGCCTCCTCAACACCCTGCCACCGACGTCCCGCATGCTGTCACGTCCAGCGCCGGCTCCAGACGTGCCCTGGCGATCCCCAGGCAGCGATCCTAAACATAAATTATTAATCTCCATTCTCATGGGTGTGCATTTTATACCTACTGCCAGGTGTCAGTTTTTGTTCCACGGCAAGTATTCCTGCTACTCTCTGGGTATTGGCGCTACGAATACCCAGAAAGCATCCCCCATTCGCAGGGGGCCGCGCCTGATAGAAGAACTGACAAAAAACTCCCACAGGAAAGTGGGAAAGTGTATTATTATTATTATTATTATTATTATTATTATATTACATCTTAATACCCACTACTAGTGCAGTCACTTAAGGTGGATATGAGCTATTACCTCCGATTTCGTTGAACCTCCATCGATTTGCATGAAAATTGGTGAGTTGTTAGAGGATATCTCAAGGAACAAAGGTGACATGGTGCCAACTTGCGGTTTTACCCTAGGGGTGGATACCACCCCCTCTCGGGGGTGAAAATTATTTGATTAGAAGTAACCCCATAATTCGATAGAGGGACAAATTCTAAGCAAAATTTG
The DNA here is from genome assembly GCF_917563875.1 of Diabrotica virgifera virgifera. Classification (NCBI taxonomy): domain Eukaryota; kingdom Metazoa; phylum Arthropoda; class Insecta; order Coleoptera; family Chrysomelidae; genus Diabrotica; species Diabrotica virgifera. The sequence continues at coordinate 17,649,372 of NC_065443.1, forward strand.
TTATATAAAGTTATTATTTTAAATGAATACTTTTTCTGAGATTTTAAATTTTTTTTGAGATATTAAAGATCAAAAATTTTAATTTTTCGTGAGAAAAATGCATGTTTTTAACCGATTTTTCATAAATAACTCAAAAACTATAAGTTTTTACAAAAAAGTTATAATTATCAAAATTGAAGCTAATAAAAAATGAAATATACCTCAAGAAACAAAGGTGAAGTGATGCCAACTTGCGCTTTTACCCTGGGGGTGGATGCCACCCCTTCTCAGGGGTGAAAATTATTTTATTAAAAATAATAACATACATCGATAGGACAAATTATAAGCAAAATTTGTAATGTAAAGTTATTAATTTAAATCGATACTTTTTGAGATATTAAAGATCAAAGATTTTATTTTTTCATAAAAAATGCATGTAATAAAGCTGTTTTTCCCGTATAACTCAAAAACTATAAGCTTTTACTAAAAAGTTTTTATTACCAAAATTGAAGACAATAAAAAACTGAATACACTGCTCACTTAAAGAACTAAACTGTTGTTAATTCAAAGTGAGTTATGGGTAATTGAATGTATATTTTTTTCGACAAGTACTCAAATCTTACTATTCAAGTTTAAATAACGGGAAAACAATTCATTTTATAAAATTAATCTACTGAACAATTGTCAAAGTATGTTGGAGTACCTATCAAATGCGCATGAGAAGAAGTTAATAGCATCAAAATTAAGCAAGTTATGATGAAAATAAGAGAACCCTTTCGATTTTTTTAGGAAGAAGTGAAAAATAAAACATACGCCATTTCCTCAAAAATGAAAATATATTGTAATTCTTCCAAGAGTTTCTTTATATTAGCATAAGTAATAATTTCAACAATTTTGACCAGTTTATAATGCATATTTTTGAATAAAAGATATAACTAATAATAAAGTCAGAATTTTTAAAATTATCGTAGTTTTAATTTTCATTTGATAATAACTCCAAAAATACTCAACATACCTAAAAAATGATATTTAACCAAATTTTAGTTTTTTCTGTAGCACATATTTTACCTGCTTTACTATTTCTGTAGGGTAAAAAATAGCCGAGATAGAAACGTTTAAAGCTAAAATGTTGCTGCGAGAACCATGTAACCGGGGTCATTTAACATTCTAGTTAGTCTAGAAAAGTAGGGGGTTTAAAAGATTAAGTTCAACGTGGTTTAATATTCCTGATTAGTAAGTAGTACTAGTGCCGACCACTAGACTAGTAACACGCGTGCGAGCGGAGCGGAGCAGAGAAGCAGCGAAGAGAAGCCAACGAGTAGTGGGGATTGTTCGGCTGGGGACTTATTAGTCCTACTTCGAATGTAAGCGAGGTAACAGTTGAGCGTTTTCACTCTCCGAGGCGAGAAGACGCGGACGACAAGAAGCCAGACGGTGAAAAGGTTGTTTTCGGCTAGCAGGAATTCTCATTCCATCACGAATGTAAGCGTGATAGCGAAACCGTAACACTTTTTCGCCTTAGGCAAGAAGGTGAGGCAAAAGCCGTTCGTCTGGATGTGGTGAAACTTAGGGAATTTCTATTGAGTTCTCTGAGACGCCACAGCTAGAGATCGGCTAGCGGAAAAAGAAATAGCGGGCTCGACGAGAGCCCGCTACGGGATATCTACTGTGCCTCCGTAAGGGAAGGGTGTAGTTTAAAACACTGCACCTCGACACTGCAGGGTGTAGCTTTTGAGAATCTACATTGATGCAGCCCCGGCCCCTAGGTCAGTAGATTGAGAAATTCAAGTGGAACCCGTACACAGTTCTGTCTGGGTACGTGAACAACCGCGCTTGGTGCAGGGAGCCAACCCTGAAGTCGAGCTGGCGTCGGGCCAGTCGACAGAAAAAAAGGCTTCGTCCAAAATTAGGACCGTTCGCCCCCAACCCCAGACGATTGATCGAGCTAGGTCTCGATCACACCCCCGATTCATGGCGCAATCCCCGCCAATCTATGAGGGCTCACGCAAAGTGGGCTCTAACCTGTTTCAGGAATTGAGTTCCGACACCGACGACTGCTCATCCATGGATGAAAATGGGTTCAAGAAACCTAGAAGCGAGAGGAAGAAGGAGAAATCCAAAAAGAAAAAAGAGGAGAAACCGAAGAACGACGCAGAAGCGAAGAAGGACGGAGAAAATCCAACAGCAGAGCCCATGGATGATGAGGCAGAGCAGGCAGTCAGAGGCACCACCAAACGAACGAAACCGAAAGAGAGTGAAGCCGAAGAAAACAAGAAAGAGAAGGTACTCAAGACAAACGAGCAAGAAGAGATGAGGAAGATGCTAGAGGCGATGACGGCAGAGAGAGACCAACAAAAGGCCGAAAACGAGAGATTGATGTTCCTCATCCAACAACAAAACGAAGAGATGCAGATAATGCGAGTCCAAATTGCAGATATGTTTGAAGAAATGAAAAAACTCCTACAACAGAATCTCCAACAGAAGCCAGTCTCTGAAGTCGAGAAATCACAGCCAATCCCTGAAGCCAAAAGGTCACCCGCAGAGGAGAGACTAAGAAAAATACGAGAGAATCCAAAAAATAAAGAAGACTTCCCAAAACTGAAGTCACCCATCTCAAAAGACGAGACGACATCATGGGAAAATCAAGCTAGAAACGCCATGAGAGCTGCTTCACCCCCACCAGAAGATTCCTTCAACCTACCCCGAGGAAATGCCCCACCAATACATCCACCTACGAGCGCGGGTGGAAATGCGCCTGCCGCACGGCATCCCAAGGATTCAGAGTCGAACCAAATGGAGACCAACCAGCAAGAAGAAGCTGCCGCGTTACCTGAACAACAGGTAACCCGTCAACGTAAGCCGCCTGTAATTAAATTACAGAGCGTGAGCGAGACAGGGGCTATCCTCAGTATAGCCCAGAAACAAGGCGTAATCACGACAAATAAGATCTCCAGAAGCGGAAGGGAAACCCTCATCCAGGCGAAAAGCCCGGAAGATTATCGAAAGATGACACACATTATTGAGGATTACGCAAAGAACATGACCCTAAAAGATCCCAAGAAGAGACTACAATGGATAGCCTTCCCATTCGAGGAAGAAGTAAAACCTAAAATGGTAATAAGAGGGCTACCAACGAATACCAAAGAGGAAGAGATCAAGAATGACATGGCAGATCAATATAACATTGACTGCCAAGCAGCAAAGAATATGTCGACAAGAGCCGGCCCAAGAAGACAGCTACCTATGTTCGTCATAACTCTGGATCAGGGGGACGTCGAGGCGGCGAGACGCATAACCAACCTGTGCCACATGAAGGTCGTGGTAGAGGATCTCCGAAAAGCGACAGGACCCACGCAGTGTTTCAACTGCCAAGGCTACCACCACGCCCAGAACGCGTGCCACAAGGACCCCAGGTGTGTCAAATGCGGTGAGGATCACCCCACTAAGATGTGCAAAAGGGCCAAAGAAGTTAAAGCTACATGTGCCAACTGTAAAGGCAGCCATCCAGCCAGCTACAGAGGATGCCCAAGATGCCCTACGTGGGGAAGACCCCCACCAAGGAGGCCGCAACAACAACAACCACAGGCAAGAAGACCACAAGCCACCGGCACCACCTACGCCCAGGCCACGCAAAACAACCAACACCAAACAGCGATCCCTGATGAAGACTACATAGTCAGAATAGTGACTAGGGTAGTTAGAGAAGTTATACAAGGCACCAGGGAAGCGCAGAAGTAATGCTGACAGACAGGGGATACTTGAGGATAGGCTCCTGGAATCCAGGAGGAATATCAACAAACCAGAACATCATGGATGAAATCGCAAGTAGATACGAGATGGACATCGTAGCAATCCAGGAAACCAAGTTAACTAACAACTTTAACTTAAAATTCCCTGGATACGATGTATACAGGAACGACCACACCAGAAGATCAGGAGGAACGGCCATCCTAGTAAAAAAGGGAATCAGACACACCAGATTCACGACTCCACCACTGGTCAACATGGAGGCTACAACAGTAGAAGTGAAAATGAGGCAAGGAGCAGTAAGAATCACATCAGCTTACGTAAGACCACAAGACCCTTTAATGGACGATGACCTAGATGCGTTCCTAAACATCGCCGAACCATCCATCATAATAGGAGACCTGAATGCAAGATCCCCCATCTGGAACGACAGAGCTACGAACCGAAACGGACGACTACTAAATAGATACATAGAAAACAATGAAGACACAATAGCAATGGGCCCAGAAGAACCTACCCACTACCCAGGAAATGGACTTCCAACCCATATCGACATAGTTGTGGCCAAAAACCTAGGGCTGCAATCAGAATTAATTACGCTGAACGAAGGATCAACTGACCACCACCCCATCCTACTAGAGATCGGAACATGGGAAGAGACAAACCCACCAAAAAGAACAAAAAAGAAAATAAAGTGGACAAACTACAAAAGACTAGTAAGTGAAGGAATAAATATAGTGCCAGTGATAAACAATCCAGAAGAAATAGAAGGAAAAGTCCTAGAGCTCGAAAACATCATACAAGAGGCAATCAGAAGCAGCACAACAGAGGAAGAAGTCGAGATTTACATGGGAAGGTTCAAAGATATTCCACAAGAAACACAAGATTTGATAAGGGAAAAAAATAGAGCAAAACAAACAGCAAGAAGAACAAGAAATCGAGTAGACAAATCCTGGGCAAATATTTTAAACAGAGAGGTCAAAACGGCCCTACAACTCCACCGTAGTAAAAAATGGGACAACTTTGTACAAGAGACGGAAGAACAAGACTCAAACATGAAAAATGTGTGGAAACTACAGAAAATGTTGAGAAGCGACAGAAAACCCATCCCCCCACTACATGGAAGACACGGTATGGTATACACCATAGCGGATAAAGCAGAAGCGATGAGGGCTACACTCGAAAGGGAATGCGACCTAAACTACCACCAAGACGAAGACGACGACTTCCTGGAAGAAGTTGAAGAACAAGAAGAAGGACCAGAAGACCCAGAGGACTTCATTCCCCCAACATCACCGGAAGAAATCAACGAACACATCAAAAACAGTTCGCCGAGAAAAGCGCCTGGCTTAGACGAAATAACAAATAGAGCCCTAAAATATTTGCCCAGAAAAGCTATAGTGTACTTCACAAATATAGTGAACGCAATACTAAGATACAAGATATTCCCAAACAGATGGAAAGAGGCCCATGTCATCATGATCCCAAAACCTGGCAAGAACCACACATTCCCGCAGAACTACAGGCCAATCAGCTTACTTCCAGCGATCAGCAAGATAGTGGAAAGAATCATTCTAAGCAGACTGCAAGCGGAAACGAACAGACTAAATATCATCCCAGAAGCTCAATTCGGATTCAGAGCAGAGCACTCCAGCGAGCTACAAGTACTCAGACTAACCGAGTACATAGCAGCTGGTTTCAACGACAAGCAGTACACTGGAGCAGCGTTCCTGGACGTAAGTAAAGCGTTCGATAGAGTCTGGCACAAGGGGCTCTTATACAAAATGCGTGATTTCGGGTACAGCGGGGCGATGACGAGACTAATCTCGTCGTACTTGGGCGGCCGGACTTTCAGGATTCGGATAGGACAAGTCCTGTCCGAGCTCGGAAACCCGGAAGCTGGGGTACCCCAGGGAGCGGTCCTGTCACCCCTGCTGTACACGATATACACCGCTGATGTACCTAGAACACCAGGTACCCTCATGAGCCTCTACGCCGACGACACAGCGATAGCGGCCAAACATAGAAATGTAGATATAGCAGTGACCAACCTGCAAACAGCGTTAGAAGAAATAGAAGAATGGAGTATAAAATGGAAGATAGCCATCAACTCAGATAAAACGCAAGCGGTTCTATACAAGAAAGGAAGACAACAGCCAGAGGAACAGCTGACGGTGCAGAACAGACCCATCGAGTGGAAAAACGAAGCTAAATACCTAGGAGTCATCATGGACAAAGGATTAACCTTCCAACAACACGTAGAAGCCACAGTCCGGAAGGCCAACATAGCAAAAGCAACATTAAGAGGACTCACAGGCAGGAAAAGCAAACTAAGACTGAAAACAAGGTTAAGACTGATCAATAGTATAATCCTACCGGTATTAACATACGCGTCTCTCGCATGGGGACATGTAAGTAACACACACAAGAAGAAGATCCAAGCAGCCCACAACAACAGCTTGAGGGAGGCCGCCAGAGTCCCAAGATATGTAGCTGAAAGATTCCTGTTCAGAGAACTCCAACAGGTGAGAGTCACCGAAATCATGACAGATAAGGCAAGGACCAAATTCGCGGAACTGGAGCACCACCCAAATTACATACTGCGAGAGACGCTAAGGTATGATGAGTTCCACCGATGGAAGCACAGACGTCCGAAGCAACAAATAGTGGGATAAGAGTATAAAAGTGATAAGTGATAGTAGTGAGTTCGTAGCTCGAAAACAAGTGCCGAGGACAGCGTTACATACGAAGATCAAGTACCACGATCGCCTCTAAGGTAAGTGAATTTTAGAAAATTACAGAAGGGCATAAGCCCCCAAAAAAATATAAATAAAATAAAAAAATGGCGAAAGCCCCCAAAAAAATTATAAAAAAAAAAAAAAAACATAAAACACATACAAACTCGAGCAACGAGTCATCGGGCGGAGCCCACTAGGGCTCAGCACGATGACTCGGGGCCCAAGCAAGCAATTTTTTAGTTCCGCGGATAAGTAAGAAAGAAGATAAAGGCATAGAGCGCATCACGCTGGCCTAGTTTTTGCATTCGATTAGGGTACCACATTGGAATCTTATTACCCAGGATTCCATTGTGAAGAGCATTTGGCTACGATAGTTGTGCCCCCATCGCGCATCAGCGTGCTATGGGGGGGAAAGGGATGGCCTGGGGCATTGGAGCGAGGTGGGGTGATCCCTGTTTTTTACTCGGGTCAAAACACCTCGCCCCAATGAATTGTTACACCCGAATGTACTCCTTCGAGAGGGTGGACATTCCCACAGGTCGGGTTAAATCAAATTGCTTGCTTGCTTGCTTGTTTAATATTCCTTGGAATTAACCTTCAAATGGTTTTTACGTGAACCTAATATCATAAATATTAACGAAGTTATTTAAGAGAAAACAATAACATTTATTGGAAAAAATTTTAAAAGATGAATTTTGAAAAATTTTGAAGCATAAATTTTAATGCGTTTAAATTTTAATATAACTTCTTCGGGGGCTCATTTGATAAATATTTCTAAACACTTTGAGTTTATGTTCTAAAATGCATCATTTTCCCGTTATTTAAGCTTGAATACTTAGATTTGGGCACTGGCCGAAAAATATATACATTCAATTACCTATAACTCACTTAAAGTTAACATTAAAAGGTAAACATAAAAAATAAAATCTTTGATCTATAATATCTCAAAAAGTATCTCGTGTATTTTCTAACTACTCACCAATTTTCATGAAAATCGATGGAGGTTCAACGAAATCGGAGGTGAAAACCTTCAGTTACTGCATTATACGATGTAAAATCGATATTGATGGGAAAATAATAAACCAGGAAGCAAGGTTCTGGGAATAAATATAATATATATATATATATATATATATATATATATATATATATATATATATATATATATATATATATATATATAATAATATAAATAATATAATATCTGGGAATAAATATATCTAGTTACGAAGATGTTGAAGAAGAATTACGAGTTTTTGGAGAACAGCATTAGGCTGATTTTTCAACGATATCTGACTACACTGAGAAGTTTGCAAAACAATTTGACTCATAAAAGATCATCTCCTTTTGCGGGTTTGCAAAATTCAGGATTAGTTAAAATGATATTTTTTGGAATATCGAGTTGAATAGGGTTCATTCGAATCGAAGGCATTGTTTTGCAGATTTATGGCAAAATCAAAAATTCAACAGTTTTTTGAAATTTGCTAAAACGCTATTTGATTGTAGCATGCGCAAAATTTTTTATTTTAGTCGATAAATCATCTACCCAAATAAAAAAAGAAAATGTATAAGAAGAATAAGATATTAACCGACTATGTTATGAAAAATGAGGTGTCGAATGAAAGCTTATAGTCCAAGGATGGTACTAAAGGTGAGAAATGTGACCTAGGACTTCCGGTTTTACAAATGCAACCGGAAGTACTGTTTTAAAGTTACCGGAATAGTACCAGCGATATATTATTCGAAACGCATTAGTAAGACGAGAACAAATATATACTTCTGATTTTATGATCCGTCTCTCCGTCCGTCCGCTAATATAACTTCTCCGACATTATACCAGGTAGAATAACAAGTGAGTTGTCGAATGAAAGCTTATAATCAAAGGATGATACTAAAGGTGAGAAATTTGACCTACGACTTTCGGTTTTATAAATGCAACCGGAAGTACTGTTTTAAAGTCACGGGAATGGTACAAACGATATATTATTCGAAGCGCCCGCCGTAGCAAGACGAGAACAAATATATACTTCCGGCACTCCGGTTTCATGACTGACTGTCGGTCTGTCTGTTCGTCCGCAAATATTAATCCGATATTAATACAGGTAGAACGACAAAAGAGGTGTCGAAAGAAAGGTTGTGACCCAAGGGTGGTATGAAAGATTAGAAATTTGACATCGGACTTTCATCGACTTTCATCGAAAAACGATTAAAAATTAGTGAAATTATATATCAATCGACGCGAAGAGTTCAAATATCGACTTCCGGTTCTACTTTAGATCACTTTGGGTGAAACCCTAGGGGGAATTTTATTTTTAAACAAGTACTTAACTGGACTTACGAGGTCCAGTTACTAGATCACTTTGGGTGAAACCCTAGGGGGAATTTTATTTTTAAACAAGTAACTGGACTTACGAAGTCCAGTTACTTGTTTAAAAATAAAATTCCCCACTTTTTTCACCAGAAGCTTATAACAAAGTGAAAAAAATTGATACATATAAAAGCAATTTAAATTATTAAAAGTAGCCAAGTCACTTCAGAATTGTCGTGGAAACGAGTACAAAATACACTGACCTAGAAAAAGACAATTAACCTGACCTGGATGAGTTGGCAGGAAATAAATTGAGTCACATGACAAAAAACTTACACCGGATCTGGTTGCCAGGAATGTAGGGCGTATAAGCATGCGGATAATTTGCATGGGGAACTTTTTGTAGCGATCAACTTAATTTGTAGGGTGATTTGTCATTTCTGACTTCTTCCTTAGATATCCACTATGTTTATTGACGTTTCTACTATTGAATTTAAATGTACCACAGATATATTGCAAATGGTCAAGAGAAAATGCATTTTGTCAGGAAGTGTATTGCTTTGTAGATCGTAAAAAATCTGGCAAAAATATCTTTAAAAAGAACTATTATAAGATATGCAAGATCTAGGTTCCACTAGTTATTTTAACAAATACACTAAGCATCAAAATCAACACACCACCTTAAAATGGGACTTTTTTGATGTCTTTTATTTCCTAAACCTGTTGTCCGCTTGTAGTGATTTTTTTAAATATTTTATAGCTTTATTCTTTAAGAATATCGATGTAATAATATTGTTGCTAAACATATAAATGTCATTGCATACCAGGTGTAACAATGATAGTATGTTTTTTCCTCAAAGTTTGGAATACCCTGTGGAATATTCTAGCGTATATAAAATATTGAAATTAAAACTCAACTGTAGCCTTAGGCTTTCTTAACATTTTGATTTTTGATTCATTCGCTTACGTTGGATAATAAGAAATTTAGGTACTTTAACAACTAACAACGTTCTTCATCAATATAGGGTGTTTCTAAATAAGTGCGACAAACTTTAAGAGGTAATTCTGCATGAAAAAATAATAACCGTTTGCTTTTTAAACATATATATATATATATATATATATATATATATATATATATATATATATATATATATATATATTATTCATTTTATATATATATATATATATATATATATATATATATATATATATATATATAATCTTTATCCCTTCTACTCTGAGGTGTAGGGATAAAAAGCGTAGGCTTTTTAAACATAGGCCCGCAAATACTCCGTTTCCAAGATACGGGATGTTGAATTTTTTCTTACAAACTGACGATTTATTTATTGCTCCAAAAACGGTTGAGATATAAAATTATGGCCTTCGTTTTTATGTGACTAGCGTTAGTCACATTCTAACTATTTACAAGTTTAACCATTATGAGCCCTTTCTCGAAGTGCTCCACTAGTATGCCTGTATTTCCTCCCCTAGGTGTATCTCTAGAATGTCGTTATAGAGTCTATTACTGAGCAGTGGTCCTAGGACCGAGCCCTGTGGCACGCCAGCCTATGTCTTCATTTTGTCGTGCGTAGTTATATTTATTTTTATTAATTTTTTTATTTAGCTCCATTTAATTTACAATCTGTTATCACTCGCAACAATAAGTAAATTTTATGACAATAATTAGAATGAAATTCTTTGAAATAATCTCCCACCAAGTTGTTCAGGTATGGGGATATTTTCAATAGTAATACCACTAGTGATTCAATTTTCGCGATAAGTCTGTCGATTTACTTCTAAACGAAACTGAGTTGCTTGAAAACACCACGAGTCCGTAGGACGAGTGGTGTTTTCTTTAAGCAACTCAGTTGAGTTTAGAAATAAAAGACAGACTTATAAGATAAATTAAAGCACGAGTGGTATTTTATTAGACTATTTCACGAACAAAGTGATAGGTCAAAAATTCAGTAGAATGAGAGGAAGGAATTTAATAATAATACATTTGATCTAGGTAACCCAAATCTACTTATTTCTTGAATAATTCACAATTAGTCATAATCATGAAATATTTATTACTACCATCAATTTTTCGCATGTTGAAGGCCCAGTCTTTTAGAATGAATGCTAGTCTTTCGCTGTTATTTTCTGCATCTAATTTGTAGTTGCGATCCACACAGAACACCATAAATTGTCTCCATATATAAGATTTAGATTTTCTTGTGTTACTCGGTATATTTTCTTCAATGTTTTGGTTTATAACTTCGTTTGAAGTACCACCGAAACGACTCATTTTGACGTATACAGCTACAATAATTTTTTTGGCAAACGTCAAACTTTGCTTTGCGATCGGTATCCATGGCTACGTCGTTAAAAACACAAAGCTGATAGACCAATCAGAATTGAAAGACAGTTGGTGTTTTCGCGATTATTTCATACATAGGAGATTCTGACCAATAAAAAGCTACAGAAATCTGAATTAAATCGATAATTTTTGATAATCTCCCGTCGTTAAGTATATTACGTCAGATGCCCTTCGTTGCTACGAAAAAATACATTCAGTGACATTAATGACAATTAATGTTTTAAAAATTATAAAAGTGATGACTTTAAATCGTCAAATATTTATAAAAACTGTGTGTTTAATGGTACTTACATAAATAAATTACAATAAAATTTTGGTTTTGAACAGTTTTATTCATGAAATAATCGCAACAAATTGTACTCGACCTCTGAAATTAATATAGAATTTTTGCTTTCGTGACACTTTGACATAATTTCACTCGCCTTCGGCTCGTGAAATTAAAACTGTCAAAGTGTCACTCGGGAAAAATTCAATAATTTCAGAGCTCTTGTGCAATTACTACTGATAACACAAGCTGTCTTTGGTTTGTGATTGGTCAGATTATGTGAAAATTTTAAGATGAGTGAAATAGTCATTTCTATTTATTATAATCTGATGATTTTCTCTGAGCTCGAGTTGTCAAATGTGTTCTTGATGTTCAGGAAGAGTATCACCATACATCTGCCCCTGCAGGCTTCTTTCTTCTAAATGCTAGATCTGTCTTTTTAAATCCATACTGGCAGTCCGACAGTCCTCCTTTTTATACTACATATTTCTATTTCAAGCCTTGATTTGCACCCGGTTCTTCTATTGCTTTTCCAGATTTGAAGATGAGGATAAGGCTTACCGCTTTCCATACCGTAGAAAATTCTACCTTCTGTCTATTAGGTTTTTCACCCATTCAGTTTTTCCTTAATAATGGTCTTTATTATTTCCGGCGCAATTATGTCGGGGTTCTTTGCCTGTGTTGCCTTGTTGCCGAAAGTAGGAACACATTAAGTGTTTCTGCTTTCATTATCTCTTCCATTGTGAAGTCACGTCGTGTCTCTTCGCTCTTTGCGAGAACTTTGTTCAGTTTTCCTTACGGTTCTCCTTTATCTAAAAAAAAAGAATGTGTATGTACTTTGTACGCACATAAGAAGTTATACTTCTATTATATGATTTCAACGAAATTAATATACTTTAAACAGTTTATTTATATTTTATTAGAATATTAATCTAATTTTAACACTTACTACTCTTCAAAAATTTTTATTAAAACAATACCAAAAATTAAAAAAAAAAAAAAACACACACACACACAAACACATTGAAAAATGCCACAAATGATTATGAACAATAATTATCGGAAGAAATTTTAACTAAATACGTATTTTCTAAACAAAAAAATTATATAATAAATATACTTACAATCATAGAATGTATAAAAAAAATAAAAAAATAAAAGTTTCTATTGGGGCTCGAACCCGCTTATGTTAGCGCAGTTAGTATTGAAATTCATTCATCTTATACTTTTACCCACGGAGACACATGCATCATGTGGGAAGATCGACGAACTAAACGGTTTAAACTTTTGACAGTTCTGAATTTAACCAAATTCTTTTGATTTTTGCAGAATTGAAATAATAAAATACAACAAAACATAGAGTAAGAAAACAATATATTAGGTAAATATTGATAGAAATTTTGATGGTAATCAAATTACGTAAATCAAAGCATTACATACTATTTTGCTAGGTTCATTTTAAATTTTCCAAATATTTAGCTACCTATCTATGTAATTTCTTATTGGGATACTGAAACATTTACATTTATTACGTACCTGTCGCTTTTGAAAACTATTTAAAAAGTCAATACAATTATAAACTTGCTTTTTTCTCTGCCATCGCAACAATAAAAACTAATATACACAACATTTATTTATCCATAATCTCCATATTGAACAATTATTGACAGATGATTTTAACACCCAATCAGATCCCGTATAACGTTTGAGCGACTAATACCATACTGTCGGTGTGCGCATGCGGCCAGGAAAATAAAAATTCACCCTCGTGCCTAAAGAAGTATAACTTCAAAAAGGTGTAACCTTTCCTTTTTCTGTTGTGTGTGAGTGCTCTTTCCTGTCTTTTGCGCCCACCATTTTTATGTTGTGGTTTGGGTGACAATTTAAATATCTTTTCATATGATTTTGTTTTGTATGAAGCTTTTTTACCATATGTCCAGTGACTTCATGTTATTTACAGTGGCGGCGCCTGGTGTAAAATATTGGGGGTGCACACATAATGTTAACATATAAAAAGACCTTGAGACCCTATTTCCGTAGGTAAAGGTTTTTGAGTGTCTTAAAATTGTAAAAATCAAAGGACCTTATTAAAAATTACAATAAATAATGTATTTTATTGCCTTAAAATTATAATTTAAGACTTGTTTACACGGGTAGAGTAATGTTGCAAGAACTTGATAGAGTAGAGTAACTCTACCCGTAAAAACGCTCAGCATAGTAGAGTAGCAAGTAGAGTGTATAGTAGGTGGTAAAGTAGAGTGACTAGCAACATGTGTCAAAGTAACTCTACTCTACTACCACCACCCCCGCCAAAATGTCCACTCGCCTGCGCACTCTACCCATGGAGCGCGCTCAATTCTGGTGGAGTAGAGTAGATAGGAGAGTACATAAGGACGCTATCATTCCGGCTGGAATTGTGTTTTGTGTAAATAGTGAAAATGAAGTTCACTGAAGATGAAAATTTAAAACTTGTAAAGCTTTATGGCGAATACCAGTGTTTATGGAATTTAGGTAGTGTACACTACAGAAATAAAAGTATCAGGCAAGCTGCGGAGGATGAAATCGTCGAAAGAATGGCAAAGGGGGGCTTTGGAGTAAACGAGCTCAAGCAAAAGATTAAGAATTTAAGGTGCACTTATAATCAAGATTGTTTAAAAATACAAAAATCAAAAAAATCGGGTTCACTATACTAGCATCAGTAGTATACTTGTACCATCCTCGTGTGAACGGTATCAAGCCATTTTTGGTAGAGTAGCGAGTACTCTACTCTCCTCGCTACTCTACTCTCCTCAAAACTCTACCCGTGTAAACAAGTCTTTAGTGTTTAAATGTTACAAGCAAGTTTTGTAACGAAAGTCAGTCGCCTGTTATTTTTTAGATAAATTATTCACAAACAAATTCAGTAAAATTTGGAATTTCTTGAATCATTTTTTTTTATTGAAAACATTGCGAGTGCAGTTAATCGATCCTGGCCCATAGCTATTCTAAGGAAAGTTTTGATACATTTCAATGCAGAGAGACATCGTTCTGTTTCTGCAGTTGTCACTGGCATCGTAACAAGTACATAATTGGAGAATTCCAATCTGGAATTCCAACTGGATAGTTAAAATCGTATCTTCTATTTTATTCATTATGCTTCCTCTTCTCCAAATATGTGCTTCACACCTACACAATTTGTAAGTTTTTACACAAATCTCCATTTTAAATAATCATTTATAATCCCGACGTTTACACTTTGGTACATTCTTAATTAATAAATTTGGTTTCGGCATTTTTAATTTTTCTTCTAAATATAATGAAGAAAATTTACTTGATTTTAAATATTCCACGCTAACATTTACGTCCACAAATCCTTCCATTCTTAATATAGTTCCGAAATTCGAACTTCATGAAAGCAAAATTTAAACATACGTGTGCCGTGCACGTTGAAAACACCAAAGATCATGCCATAAGATCACATCCAACTTGTGATCCTGTGGCCATCTAAACTTGTGGGCTAGAGCGGGTAGTGGGGTGGGTGGTGAGTTGTATTTTGTCGAATGAAAAGTCATTGGTATAGGAACCACTGTGAGAGCGGTGAACGCGGGGTTCGGTCTAAGGCCTCGCATCCGTGAACTTTCTCCTTTGAAATAGAATAAAAATAATTAAATGTTACCTATTAGATACTTATAAACTCCTTGGATCTGTTATTTCGAATTTCAATTACTCTATAGTTAGATTAAAATGTTATTTATAGAATGATAAATATTACATATATGAATGTTGGTGTGAAAATAATTTTGGGGGTTCACGTGCACATGTGCACTTATGGAGAAACCGCCACTGGTTATTTACAGCATTAATTATTGCTTGTTTTAGATCCTATTATGGTTTCAATTTATCGGATCTAAATAAGTTAAAAAAAAATTTAATATTATCAAACCGGATGATTGGGACAAGGAGAAAATACCAGTCCTTACTATCCTACCTATCGTTCAGGAGAATGTTTGTCCAGGCAACTTGTTATCATCTTATTAGCAAAATCAAATGTGACGAATATCAATCATAAGAAAACACCATAACCATAATAACTACAATTTTATTAATTATGCAAATAGATATTACCAGAGAACGGCAGTTCTCGCCAGTGGCGCACAACTCCCCAACACGCGACCCTATATATACACGAAATTCTCGATTTTCTAAATCTGACTGAATTGAAAATTGAGCCAACACCCATCTTAAAGTTCAGAAAAAGACTCACCCATTCATATATCAACCATCCATTTTGGTCCAAGGCTGTGGATTTTACGGCCCTTCTTATTTAGGGCCTGTTTTTCGTTCTCGTCCCCAAAACTCCCAAAAATTTCGAAAATTTAAGTCCGACCTTTGCGGCTTCCGATAGTACTGATCATTACCTTTTCAACACATGTCTAATTTTGAAAATCGGTTATACCATTCAAAAGTTATAGAGCTCAAAATTATGACTCAATTTTTATTTAAAAAGTAGAAAATGTTTGTGGATATGTATGTATGTATGTATGTGTGTGTAAAGGTTGCACCGATTTGAATTTTTTTTCTGTGTTTAAAGAGGGGGTGAGGGCCGATACATAACCGGTGTAGTTTGTGACTTTTGACCACTCATAAGCCAGCTATAGGACTTGGCAGGTACAAAACGGCATATTTTTGGGGTATATATCTTTGGTTTAAGAAGAAAGCGCAGGGAGAACCGCAAATACACCAAATCAATAGTGTTGAGTTAAGATTTCAAATGGTTTTTCAGCCGTCAGAATCAGACATGCACACGGCTCAGTATAGTCAAAAAACTCAAAAAATCGACAATTATTCAAAATTTCAACCTACGAATTGCGCCAATAACTGAGCGTTTGTAGAAGGACTCTAGACGAATCTAACGGTGTTGAACCTCATATCCAGGAAAATTCGAATTATTAAGTTATAGGCTTCATAAGTATGATCAAATATATTTCCTATGGGAAAAACGGGTTTTCAAGCTCAGTAATTCCTGTAATAGCTTCAGTTATCATACTTGACCTTAGATGCATCAGATACTACTTGTCAATATGTTTCAAACTCATGTTTAGTGATCAAAATCGGTTAAGCCGTTTAGAAGTTATTAAGCTACAAAAGTGTAGTCCAATTAACGATTATTCCCGAAATGGTTTATGTAGTTGTAGTTATTACGACGCTAAATTGCATCTGGCAACAGGCAATCCGAGTCCATTTACCGGTCATCCCAATATTTTTTTTCAATAAATTGGATGGACACTAGATTATTTGGGAGATAATGCTACAAAGGCGACCATTTATAAAGCTTAATGTATAATTTCAAAATTCAAATTGTATTAAAGTTACCCTTTTGTGGCGCGTTTGACTTCAAATTTAGCAAAATATTATGGAAAAACATTTTAAAATAAAACTAGAATTTTGCTTTGCATCAAAATGAAAATACGTTTTCGCGCCACGTAATATTCATATCAGATCTTTTGTAGCTGGAATATTGTATGCGCCACTCATTTTTACGGCGTTTAGTGGTTTTTTATTCTTGTATTATTGTGTTGTGTACATCAGTCTCTAAATCTAGGCCAATCTAATAAGAACAACATCCGGATTTGAGCCCCTCAATATACTCTCTTCTTCGGGATTTACATATACTACCTTTCTGTAAACTAGCATCTCAATGTTCTCATTTCCTCTAAAATTAAACACATCATTGTTAGATAAGCTATTAACATTTTAAGATGTTCTATAAGCTAATCACTGGTTGTATGAGCGTTTGAGCGGGATTCAAATTATTCCGTTCACTCTTTGCCGGGAAACAGATTATATTACTTGAAAGCAGCACTGTTTATTTATGGAGTTCATTCGGTTTACAATAAGATACCATTATTTGCTTCGTAGATAAACTAGAGATTTATACACATATATTTACCGGTATATGTACACAAGCCGTAAAAATGGGGATAAGGATTATTCTTGGAAAGTTTTCTAAGTATATAACTTCCCTGGTGTGTGTATGTAGCTAATATTTGCCACTACGCTATAATAATCCATCACATCTGCTTTTTAAACTTATACTCTATATGCACAATAAGTGATTTTTGAGTTTCTTTTTCAGTTGTCAATGCATTATTCCTTTGAATCATGTAATACTATTTATATTTTGAGTCTAATAACACAAAAATTTTAATTTGCAATTGAATGGTTAGAAAAGAAAAGGAGAGAGAAATATTGTTAATAGAATTAAATATCTTCTTATTTACCTGCTATTTCCTTGTCGGAGGTTGGCAATCATCATGGTTGTTCTGATCATTCAATCGTGCGATTGATGTGCATTCGTACCACTCACTCAAGTTACACAGTCATCTGATTCTTCTCCTTTCTATAACTCGCCTGTCTTGGATCGACCTTTCTCTTCTTCTTACATGGGTCAAGACTCGTTAGTAAGTGGCATTTGGTCGTCAAAAGTCAAAAGTCAAAAGTCAAAATTTTATTTACGCATATAGCATTTACAGAGTAAGTAGGTATAAAACAACAGTAATTATAAAAGTACAAAGGATAGTTATAAGTATATCCTATATAGTCTTACAAAGTTAAATCATTAGAATATACATACAAGTCAAAATATATTAAAAGATTACTATAACAATAACAAGATGTCGTTGTGACTAGTTTTTTTTTCAATAATTATAAAAACACTGAAACATATATATAACAAAAAGTTTGGAGGTAACAAATTTGAAGTCAGATTACATATTTAATAAATAAGACACATTTTAACATAATAATTTTAACATTAATTTGATAGAAACTTTTTTATTTTACCACTAAATTTATTAAAACCGTCATTAAATAAATCCAAATCTTACTTTTGTAACATTTCATTTGTTAATTTGCTCATTCGACAAATAGGCGAGTTAATGCTATAATTGGTTCTATGAAACTCAATGTTAAGTATTGGTTATTTCTGGAATTAATAGATGGAACACGCAGGCCAACAGCTGCCAGGAGATCTGGGTCATCAATAATATTATTTATGATTTTATATATTGTACAAATATCTAAATAGTTCTTTCTGGTTTCCAAAGGGGTTAAATTCAAAAGCCTCATGATGTCATTAACATTTATCTCTTCATAAGGTATTTTTAGTTTGTGACCTATTCGTCTCAAAAACTTTCTCTGAACTCGTTCAAGTTTTTCTTTGTGCACACTGTAATATGGATGCCATATAGGTGCTGCATATTCTAGAATTGATCGCACTAAGGAACAGTAAACTTCCTTTAAAACAAATATATTGTCAAAACATTTTAATGTTCTAAAAACAAAGCCTAACAACCTCATTGCTTTACTTGTAATCAGATCAATATGGTTTGAGAAATTTAATTCACTATCAAACCATACACCAAGATCTTTTATTAGGTAACATCTTTCAAGGCCTACCGAATTCAGAGTGTAATTGAAAAGAATAGGTTTTTTTATTCTGCTAAATGTAATGATTTTACATTTATTTATCTTTAATGTTAGATTATTAGTATTTCACCAATTTGAGAAGATATTGAGTTCTCTTTGTAAGTCTAGACAATCATTTGGAGACTTGATGATGTTCAGTATTTTGACATCATCTGCGAAGGCCTTGAATAAACAGTTATTAAAAACATTCTTGATATCATTAATAAATACATTGAATAATAAACTTGATAAGTGACCACCCTGTGGAATTCCAGAAGTAACAATGGTTTCAGATGAGATAAAATTCTTCATTTTCACAACTTGTTTTCTTTCTTTAAGGTTACTTTGAAACCAATCAAACATTGATCCATGAATGCCCAAGGCAGACATTTTTCCAAGTAAGATATTCTGATCAATTTTGTCGAATGCCTTAGAGAAATCGGTATAAGTTACATCAACCTGGTACCCATTCTCCAAGGCACCCAACAAGACATGCTCATAACTTAAAAGATTAGAAACTGTTGACCTACCTTTGGTGAAACCGTGCTGTTCAACAATAATAATATCTTTAAAAAGTGGATTTAATTTATCTGCCACCATTGCTTCGAAAACCTTTGGAATAAGTGAGGTCTTAGATATAGCTCTATAATTTTTAATATTTGACTTATCTCCATCCTTATAAACGGGTGTAACAAAAGATTGTTTCCAAACAGCTGGAAATTTTCCAGTTTTCAAGGATAGGTTAAAGATTTTACACAAAACTTCTGAAAGGACATATTTACAGTTCTCTAAAAACAATACTGGCAGATCATCCGGACCCTTACTTAGTGATGGTTTCAATTTGCTTATTCTATCAAAAACATCCAACACAGAAAGTTCCATATCACCAACATCTAAAAATTTTTCATATCTAAAAGACATGTGTGTATTTTCATATTCCGAGAAAACAGATGCAAAATGTTCATAAAACCACTCAGTTATTTCTTGGGGATCAGTTGTCTCTCTTTCAGAAAAGAACATACACTGTGGATACTCCAGAGAACCCTTTTTTGAATTTACAAACCGCCAAAATTCCTTTTTGTTAGATAGTTGGGACTCTAAATTTTTTAGATAGTTCTTATATGATGTTTTTGATAATTCTCTATATTGAGATCTTATGTAAGAGAATTTTAAGTAATCTTCATAGGAACTTGTACTTTTGTATGTTATATGAGCTTTTTTCTTTTCAATAATCAGATGTTTTAATTCGTTATTCATCCATCTTGAAAATTTTGGGGATTTGTATCTAGATCTAGGTGTAAAGGTATCAATAATATAGAATACTATGTCATAAAATTGAGATACAACAATATCGACATCTGCTTCCTCAGAAATGAAACTCCAATCCACACAAGACAGATGATAATTTATTTGTCGTCTAAAATCAGCACATTTGCCTCGTAACGCCTTTGTACCATACCTTGTATTTGTCCTTAAACTCTATTAAGTCTTGTGGACTCCACGAAGGCTAACAGTTTTATAATTGGTAGTTTTTGGATCTCTTGTGGTTCAGAGGTCAGCAGACCAGTAAATTCCTGTCTCATATCACTTAGCACATTGCAATAGCATAGGATGTGTAGGGCAATCTCTTCTTCCATTTCGCACTTTCTGTACCATGGTTCATTTACCTTACCTTGACTAAATAGATGGCTTCTTAAACGACAATATCCAGCCATCATTTCATTGATTGATTTAATCTCTCGTTTATTGAGGTTCATTAAATTGTTCGATAGTTTTTTATCAATATTCTTGATTATTATTTTAGTCTGGATTTGCACTTGAGTGGCTTTCCATCCCTTGACTTCTCAACCTCGCTTTTCGTAGCATCTTTAGTGATGTCACAGAAACGTTCTGGGACTACAAAGGTTTCTCTTGAGTTTTGTTTTTTAAACAGATCAGCTCTTTCATTCCCATTCACCCCTTCTACTGTGTTCCAGGATGAAATTTTTGTTATGGTGGCTTCCTTTGGTGAAATTATAGATGGAGACCATAAAATGAAGAAAATCAACGTTTAGACAAATAGCCAAGATCTTGGCAGTAAAGGATCCACTCCTTAACAACCTAGCAAAAGACAATCAAGTGTTTTTAATATGGATGCCGAGCCACGAAGGGGTACATGGGAATGAACGAATAGATTTGTTGACAAAACAAGGCTCCAGAGAAACCTTTGTAGACCCAGAACCTTTCTGTGGCATCACTAAAGATGGTACGAAACACGAGGTTAAGAATACCCTGAGGCTAATAAGAAATCATCAAAAGAAATTAAGAATTACTTAAGGTAAATCCAGACTAAAAACCTCAAGAATGTTGATAAAAACACTCAAACAAATT
Source organism: Diabrotica virgifera virgifera (assembly GCF_917563875.1). Classification (NCBI taxonomy): domain Eukaryota; kingdom Metazoa; phylum Arthropoda; class Insecta; order Coleoptera; family Chrysomelidae; genus Diabrotica; species Diabrotica virgifera. The sequence continues at coordinate 17,670,590 of NC_065443.1, forward strand.
GATGAACTAAAATGGTGACTGGACATTGCCGTTTAAGAAACTTGCTATACAAACTAGGTAAGGTAAATGAACCATGGTGCAGAAAGTGTAAAATAGGAGAAAAGATTGCCATACACATCCTATGCAATTACAATGTGTTAAGTAAGGAAGGAACTCACTGGTCAACGCAGGTTTGAACCAGAAGGGATTCTATAACTAGCAATAAGAAAACTGTTGGCCTTCGTTGAGGCCACAGGAATTATTTGCGTTTAAGAAAAAATTAGGTATAGTCGGTTCGCTAAACTCAGACGCAACTGTCTAGATATTTTAGTCGATATTTTTTTTGTTTTTTGCCAATTTTGCAAAAATTGGCAAAATTACTAACTATTTAGTGATTATTAACTATTTAGTAATTATTTTTTGCCAATTTTACTAAAATTGGCAAAATTACCGACTAAAATATCTAGAAAGTTGCGTCTGAGTTTAGCGAACAGACTATATAATACAACTTCTCACGATTAAGTGCCAGAGCTTAACGAGTCTTGCCTAATTTAAAAGAAAAAGAGTTACTACAGCTTCCTAAGAAGCGTGAGACGCTTACTACTTAAGAAGAAGAAGAAGAGTTACCACAGACTTTCTAATAATTTCTTAGCTGCGAAGCCTTCGTGAATGGTTGGGATTGTCATTGGTCGAATTATTCCGTGCAGCAATTTAAAAAGTGCAACCATCCACGTGTTGATAAGAAACCCCCACAGGAGACGCTGAATGCAAGAACAAGATGTCAGTAATTTGTTCTTCTTCTTATTTACGCGCCATCTCCGCGACGAAGGTTGGCAATCATCATTGCTATTCTTACTTTTGACACTACAGCCCGAAAGAGTTTACTTGAGCTGCATCCAAACCATTCTCTGAGATTTCTCAGCCAAGACATTTTTCTCCTTCCTATGCTGCGCCTTCCTTGAATCTTTCCCTGCATAATTAATTTTAGGAGTGCATATCTGTCACCACGTGTTATATGACCCAAGTATTGAAGTTTTCTTATTTTGACGGAATCCAGTATCTCCCTGCTGTTCTGTATCCTTGTTAGTACTTCCTCATTGACATTCTTCGATATGTCCACATTTCAAATGCTTTCAATTTATTGAGACATTGTTTATTAAGAGTCCATGTCTCTACACCATACAAAAGAACAGAAAATACATAACATTTTGGTACTCGCTTTCTAAGATTTAGGCTGAGGTCTCTACTACATAATATTATTTGTTTCATATTGGTGAATGCACTTCTAGCCTTTTCTATTCTAATTGTGATTTCTTTGGTATAATCGTTTGTTTCACTAATGTTTGTCCCTAAATAGTTATAATTCTCAACTTGTATGAAATAGTTATAATTATTCTGAACGTCTTATTCTATCGTCTTATTATTTACGTGTGATGTTTCTAATATTTTTCTTTGATATAACCATGAATTTTGTTTTCTTTACGTTTACTCACAGACCAAATTCTTCACTCGTTGCAACAACCTTATCTAAAATTCTTTGCAGATCTGTAATAGTAATTTGTTAATGAAACGTAATTGGTAATATACTGTACAAGGAAAGTAAAACAGGGGTTAAAAATCGGTATAATATAACTGTTTACGTCTAGAACGTCAAGCAAAAAATGAGCGCCTAATTTAAAAACCCGAATACTTTATTTTAAAATATAAAACTCAAACACCCTGCCTATTTTGGCCTAAAAGCATTTAATATAAGCTAAGTGATCTCTAAATATTAGTTAAAACTAAATACGAAATTCAAAAGTAAATACATATAAAACAGCAGCAACAAATTAAATAAATTAATCCTCCGAATACTCACTTCACGCGAACCATTCAACAATAATAATTATAATATTTGACAATTGCGAATGATGTTTGGATTTGAACTGTTGTAATACCAATATAGTATTGTTGTTATGATTGCTCACCGCATTAATTCCAATAATACTAATATAAACTTATAACCCCTGAATATACCACTCCACATGATAGTCCTTAAAGCATTATATTTGGCATTGGCATATTAGCTGTTGAACTGAAATCAACAATTATTGATGTATTGTTTTCGATTATAAATGAATATGGCTAGCGGGTAATTTTACAAGCATATACTATAATTATCTCTTGTACAATATCAACATATAACGAGCAATAAAAAATGGAAATAAGACTTAGAATAAGATAAAAATGTATACCATTTTTATTCAGTTGCAATGCGAAGGCAAAACAATCTAATAGCAAAATTAATAATATTGAAAATATTAAAAATATTACTCAAAGATTTTTAAATTGAAAACTTATTGGTACATTTCCCTGGTGACACTTCCAAGGCTTCTACAATTTGCAAGCCAAATGGATGCTGCAGTGAAAACAAAGGGAAGGAATTCTACACTATGCATTTCACATCCCCGGCTGCAGCTCGGTAAAGTTCCAACGGAAAATGCACCTGGTTACTCTACGGAGTAATACGACTATAAAATAAAAATGTATACCATTTTTATTCAGTTGCAATGCGAAGGCAAAACAATCTTTCTTTTCAATTAGAATACGGAGCGCAGTCCAGTCCTCTGAATCGCGATTTTCGGCTCTTATTGGAGCCTCATCGGAAAGAACGTAGCACTGTTCTCCATACCGTTTTTATTTTTTATTTTTATTTTTTATTTTATAGTCGTATTACTCCGTAGAGTAAACAGGTGCATTTTCCATTTACCGAGCTGCAGACGGGGGATGTGAATTGCATAGTGTAGAATTCCTTCCCTTTGTCTTCACTGCAGCATCCATTTGGCTTGCAAATTGTAGAAGCAAATTGGAGGTGTCACCAGGAAAATGTACCAATAAGTTTTCAATTTAAAAATCTTTTAGTAATATTTTTAATATTTTCAATATTATTAATTTTGCTATTAGGATTGGAAACTAACTTCAACTTAGAATAAGCTTTACTTCTTTCGTATTTGAGCAAATATAAACATAACCTAACATTTATACTGGTAGAATTGCGTTGCATATGGTTATTATAGGTATTCGCTGTGAGCCGATAAGTAGAGGGGATTAAATAGTTTCCATCAGCGCTGTTAGTGGCAGTTTTGTGCATGTAACATTATTGTGAATTGGCATACTGAAGGCATATTGAAAAATAGAAACAGAGTTATGTCGACACAGAAGGAAAGAGAAGAAGAAGTGCATAAAATATGAGAGGACAATCTTAATTATTTTCTATGTCTCTAATAATAAATTGTCGCTTAGCAATAAAATTATTACTAATTTATTTTATTTTTATTTCCATTTTCAATTAAAATTTTTATTGAAGTATTTCCGAAATTAAATTTTTTCAAAATTTAATAAAAACCAAACGTTATATATTTAAAGGAGCTAGGATAAGCCTAATAGATAAATTATTCAAAATAAAACATTTCGTCCTCAGCTACGGAGATGTTTGAGAAAAGTAAGTGAAGTCTCACGGTTCAGCTGCGCAACGGGATAATTTTAAATATAATAAATCAAATGTCATGTCTATATTTGAAAAATTTTATAAACACTATTTAAGTTCTGTCATCATTCTATACACCATTGTGAAATTATCCAATATTTTGTCCCCTAAAGTTTTTAAAATTTGGAGAAGGTGCCTCAAATTTTCCTCCGTCAGAAATTTAAAAAATATTGAATAAGAATTCAATAATAAATAGTTTTATTAAATAGGTTCCGAAACATTTTCTTGTGGCATGTCTAAGTTAAATAATACGTTTTTATCTACTCTATGTCATATTATGTATAAGGTTTTAGTTTGTGAAAACTGTCATTATAGATAGCAGTGCGTGAAGGGTTTAAAGTGTGCGTGAAGTATTTATATGTATTTTTATTGTATTTATTACAATGTATTTTAAATGGGATTTACTTTTTCGCACTGTTTTTTGGCACACTTTCATATAATCAAATATCCTTAACTTTCGCGTTGTCACGGTGATAACATGATGAGCAATAAATTACAACAAAAGTTTTGACAGCTTTGTGGTGTGAAAGAAGTTAGAATTTTGAAATGTCAAAGTTCTAAAAATTGGAGAATAGAAATGAATTCCAGTGACGAATGAGTTACGGTCTTTTTATTTGTTTATCGTAGATAAAATATTGTATGAAACTGTGCGTGAAGTACTTTTTGCGAACTTACGCGATGTATAGCACTCTATCCGCTGTCGCTCGTGCTCTAAACATCGCGTGCGTTCGCAAAAAGCATACTTCACGAACTGTTCCATAAATAACTATTATCTACTCTATGTCATATTATGTATAAGTTGTTAGTTTGTGAAAACTGTCATTATAGATAGCAGTGCGTGAAGGGTTTAAAGTGTGCGTGAAGTAACAATGCATTTTAAATGGGATTTACATTTTCGCACTGTTTTTTTGGCACACTTTCATATAATCAAATATCCTTAACTTTCGGGTTGTCATGGTGATGACATGTGAGCAATAAATTACAATAAAAGTTTTGACAGTTTTATGGTTAGAAGGAAGTTAGAATTTTTAAATGTCAAAGTACTTAAAATTGTAGAATAGAAATGAATTCCAGTGACGAAGAGTTACAGTTTTTTTATTTGTTTATCGTAGATAAAATATTGTATGAAACTGTGCGTAAAATACTTTTTGTGAACTTACGCGATGTATAGCACTCTACTCGCTGTCGCTCGTGCTCTAAACATCGCGTGCGTTCGCAAAAAGCATGCTTCACGAACTGTTTCATAAATAACTATTATCTACTCTATGTCATATTATGTATAAATTGTTAGTTTGTGAAAACTGTCATTATAGATAGCAGTGCGTGAAGGGTTTAAAGTGTGCGTGAAGTAACAATGCATTTTAAATGGGATTTACATTTTCGCACTGTTTTTTGGCACACTTTCATATAATCAAATATCCTTAACTTTCGCGTTGTCATAGTGATGACATGTGAGCAATAAATTACAACAAAAGTTTTGACAGTTTTATGGTTAGAAAGAAGTTAGAATTTTTAAATGTCAAAGTTCTTAAAATTGTAGAATAGAAATGAATTCCAGTGACGAAGAGTTACAGTTTTTTTATTTGTTTTTCGTAGATAAAATATTGTATGAAACTTTGCGTAAAATACTTTGTGCGAACTTACGCGATGTATAGCACTCTATTCGCTGTCGCTCGTGCCCTAAACATCGCGTGCGTTCGCAGAAAGCATACTTCACGAACTCTTCCATAAATAACTATTATCTACTCTATGTCATAATATTATGTATAAGTTGTTAGTTTCTGAAAACTGTCATTATAGATAGCAGTGCGTGAAGGGTTTAAAGTGTGCGTGAAGTAACAATGTATTTTAAATGGGATTTACATTTTCGCACTGTTTTTTGGCACATTTTCATATAATGAAATATCCTTAACTTTCGCGTTGTCATGGTGATGACATGTGAGCAATAAATTACAACAAAAGTTTTGACAGTTTTATGGTTTGATAGAAGTTAGAATTTTAAATGTCAAAGTTCTAAAAATTGTAGAATAGAAATGAATTCCAGTGACGAAGAGGTACAGTTTTTTTATGTGTTTATCGTAGATAAAATATTGTATGAAACTGTGCTTGAAGTACTTTTTGCGAACTTACGCGATATATAGCACTCTCTCTGCTGTCGCTCGTGCTCTAAACATCGCGTGCGTTCGCAGAAAGCATACTTCACGAACTGTTTCATAAATAACTATTATGGATTTCAGCCACAATTGATTGTAATAAAAATTACAGTTTACATTTTATATGTAACATTTCAATATCCACTTTGAAAATCCTTTTGAAAAAGATTATTTTAAACAAGCAATTGGATTTCGTAAGCCTCAGGCTTTCACCCCACGTGGGCGGAAGTAGAACTGGAAGTCGATATTTAAATTTTTCGTGTAACTTGGCGTCGATTGATATACGATTTCGCTAATTTTTGCCAAACTTCTGGTCATAATTTTAACCGTAAATGGCATCAAAACCGGAATAGTACATTCTTTCACAGTTTTTGCTGTAAATTTTAAAGAACCGCTTGGTATGACATGAAATTTAGCATACGCATAGCTAACATGTCAAATAAAAAAAACGACATGGTGCCGATGTGTGCTTTTGCCCTGGGGTGAGTATCACCCCATCTCGGGGGTGAAAAAATATCGGTGCCGTCCAAAATCCCGACACGCCAGAATCCCGACATGCAACAATCCTCGCCTAAGTAAAAATTCCGACCACTACATTTTGACTATTTATTGTTTCCTTTTCAGTAACCATTGTTTAGTAACAAAAAATAAAAAACAAATGGCCATAAACAAAAAACAAGAAATATGTAGTTATATGTTAAAAATAAACTTATCAAACCTGTCGGGATTCTGGCCTGTCCGGATTTTGGCCTGTCGGACTTCTGGCGTGTCGGGATTTTGGCCGTCGGGATTGTGGCTGTCGGGATTTTGGGGTAGACCCAAAAAATATATGTCCAAGATAAGTCCCGAAATGGATAAACTGACTTATTTTAGGCAATTTTTGTTCTATAGAGTTTTTTCACCAAATCAATACTTTTCGAGTTATTTGCAAGTGAATATGTTCATTTTTCAACAAGATAACCACGTTTTTAGACGGTTTTTCGCAAATAACTCAAAACGTAAGCATTTTGTCGAAAAAAATATTGTTAGCGAAACTATAGCCTATAAAACAGTGAAAAAACGGTGTATATGTTATAGTCAAAGCCCGAATTTCAGGCACTCCTAGGTTTAACTAGGCAATCCTCAGGTCTGACTGATGGTCTTAGTCAAAGCCCGAAATAAATTACAATTTCGGCCTTTGACTAGTCAAACCTAGGAGAGACTAAGTTGGTCAGGCAAAGGTCGAAATTCAATTTTATGAAATCGGGGTTTGACTAGTCAAACCCCGATTAGCTATTAGAATGTCGTATATTGTTATATTAGCTTTAATAAAACGTAATTTTTGAATGTTAATGTTTATTATTTTTATATGGTCGTAATTAAAATAAAAAAATTAGTGTTTATTCTCAGATGTTGAGGCATTATGGCTTTTAGATTTGCACAATACGTTAGACCTTTTACACTTACATAATTTTGAAGAGCATTTCTTATTGCAGTAGCATTTTATAAAACCTTGTCCTCCAAGTTTAGAATCTTTTGTACCAATTTCTCTTAGAGACAGCTTAACGTCTAGAACATCTTCTTATGAAAAAAAGTTGATTTCTTGAAAAAAGTGTGTTTATTTTTCCTTATTTCGTACCAACTCTATATAAACCGTCAATTGTTTTATCGTTAACTGTGAAAGAAGATGTTGCAATCGGAGAAAAACTAAGTATCACCATAATACTAACGAAGCCCCTGGACCGTCGTCACTAGGAGAGGAAGAAAATTGTCATCAAACAATTCAGATTACTTCTTCAGATTGGTTTGTTGTATTTGCCAAAAAGAAAGCTCTGGCGCACATACGTGCATAATTTGTAGTCTGGTGGTACATGTTGTATACGCTGACAGCACACTTAGTGCATACTATGAAGGTTTTGAAAGAAAAGCTACATGCATGCTTTGTGCACACACAGAAAAGATTAAAATAAATAAATAAAGGCGATTGAAAGTCTTTATGCCCAGGCTAATGCTATGGAACAATTAAGTGTAACAATACCGATCCCTAGCTTTGATACAACCAAAGGAGATGCTCGAAATATTTTGGGTATCATACAAGATAAAAAACAATCATTGACGGTTTATATAGAGTTGGTACGAAATACGGAACAATAAACACACTTTTTTCAAGAAATCAAATAAGAGAATTTTCTTAATTTCGAAGATGTTTCAGACGTTAAGCTGTCTCTAAGAGAAATTAGTACAAAAGATTCTAAATTTGGATTACAAGGCTTTATAAAATGCTACTGCAATAAGAGATGCTCTTCAAAATTATGCAAGTGTAAAGATCTAACGTATTGTACAACTCTCAATGCCATAATGTCTCAACATGTGAGAATAAACACTATTTTTTTTATTTTAATTACAACAATATAAAAATAATAAACATTAAAATTAAAAAATGACGTTTTATTAAACCAAATCTAATAAATTACGACATTTTAAGCTAGATCGGGGTTTGACTAGTCAAACACCGATTTCATAAAATTAAATTTCGACCTTTGCCTGACCAACGTAATCTCTCCTAGGTTTGACTAGTCAAAGGCCGAAACTGTAATTTATTTCGGGCTTTGACTAAGACCGTCAGTTAGACCTGAGGATTGGCTAGTCAAACCTACGAGTGCCTGAAATTCGGGCTTTGACTATAACATATATATTAGGTCTCTATACCTAGGAAAAGCAGAGTTATGGCTAATGAAAAATAGGTTCATATTCGAAAAATTCCAAATAGAATAATTCAATGTGAAATATCCAAATAATGAAGCATTCTTGGGAAAAACACATTACAACTTTTTTAAAGTTTTTAAAAAAGCTTTATTTCTGTTTTTATAAAAAAAATTCTAGCATCAAATGTAAGCAAGTTACGCTCAAAATAAAGTTGGCCCCTTTTGTTTTGACAAAAAAATCAGGAAGATCACCCCCCAATTAGCAACTTAAATGAAATTAATCGTTACCGCTTCACAAGTTACTTTACTTATGTTGTATTTATATGATCTGTAAGTTTCATCGATTCAATGTGCTTATTTTGGAACAAATTTGGTTTTAAAAAGAACCACATTCGGATACAATTAGCGTCTCTTTGCAAAGACAATGACGTCGACTTTGCAAAATAACAAGACTACACATACACTACACATGACACTAGGTACCTAACTGCAAAAATTGACCGTACCCCTACCATGCCAATGGCCATTAGTTGTCGAGGCATTAGCCAAATAAAAAAAAAGGGATTTTTGTTGCTTTAAACTTTAAACCATCGCTGGAGTTACATGGTTTTCCATATTTTATTTTATGAACCCATGTTGGAGTTACATGTTCTTCTAATGTTACATGTTACTGCTTTTAAGGCTCTCCTGAAAAATTAAGGAAAATGGAGTTACTAGTTTTTCTTGTGTTGATGGCGATATGTTGTCCTCCTTCGTGGCATAAATCCAAACTGTTCTTGCTTTGTCTATGTCTCTTAGCTCAATATTTAATCTCAGAACATGTGCCTATTATTTAAGAGAGATAAAAAATCATTCCCGCATAGAAAATGGAGCTCTAAAAACTTTATACCACTCGAATGCATTCCTATAGTGTACCTTTACACGCCAATGACATATCTTTGGCAAATAAACGCAACGACATACATTCACAGTGAAACTTTCCCGAGATATCTTCTCTCATCGTATGTATATATGTAAATTGAGCAACCTGCATGAACTTCCACCCCAACAGCTATAAAATAACCTCCATTTTTTGAATGAAATTACCGTCGTTTAGATGGGAAACGGTTGCGGTGACATATCATGAGCTTGAGATTTTGTCGAGTCACGTTCATCGAAAGTAGGAGCACGTCTCGTATAAGACGTTTAATATTTTTGTACCTTCACTTTACGAGAAGAAAAAAATGGAGGTAGGTTGTGTACTAACTATAGATTAGGTATGTTTACGACGTTTTGTGAGCACGAGGATTTAATAGTTAAGCGTAAAAATACTGTTACATATAATAAAAGGATATTTTAAGGACCTAACAAGAAAATTTATGATGACATAAAAAAGAGTTTACAATTAATAATAATATATGAACACTACAGGCAGAGCAGGTCCATGGCTTGATGTACTATTATCTTCCATTCTCGCTTATCGTTAGCTTTCCTTTTTCAATTGGTTGTGTTAAATCTTGTCATGTCTTCTTTGACCTCATTGCTCCATCTTGACTTTGGTCTTCCCTAGTGTTGCCCAAAATCGGTCTTGGTCTTGCAGTCTTGGTCTTGTTCTTGCGTTTTCGCAAGACCAAGACCAAGACCGCCTAATTTTAGCAAGACCAAGACTTACCGTGCAAGACTTGAGCAAGAACAAGACTAAGCCTGCGAGCCTCTTGCGTCTTGCAGTTAGAACTGAGGGATCGCTTTAGGGAGTATATAAGTTCGGCTAAATTCTTAGATACTCTATGAGGAACAAAAAAAAATTGAACCAAAAATTTTGAAAATTGGACTTACGTGCATTACGAACAATACCATAAACATACATAGTGAATCAAAATATCCATTAAAAGAACACTCGACACATTTGACATGTACTCAGAGGTCATTATTATAATGTAAAAATAAAATTTTTTAGTACATTCTTTCTCAGCAGCCGAATTATTTGCTCTGAAATTAATTGTCCTCGTTTTGAGAATAGTTGTCCTCGTTTTGAGAATAGTCGTCTTCTAATCATATTCATATAACACAACATTCCTGCCTTGCGACGCCTACAGTAATATCGAATATCGTATCCAAACTTTTAAAAAATATTTCACCTTAGCACTTATATAAATTTACATAAATATTTTTTTTTATTATTAGTTTTCTAGGAATCTAAACACCAGAAATCTTCAGTATATATTATTATAGTAAGACTATTATGTATTGTTTCTGCTGACTGTGTCCTGTGTTAATATGAGGTCACTCGGCTAAACAAAATTTGCCGAAACAGCGCGGCTATTATTTATAAGTATCATAACCAGACAAAAGTATAGAGATAATGCCGGATATCGTCTAAACATAATACCGAAATATTATTTTAACGATATACACTTCTCCAAGAAATTAACGCACCACCTTAAAAACGGGTCATTTGTCTCAAATTTCCTAAACCTGTTGTCCAATTTAAGTGATTTTTTTAAATATTCTGTCTTATTCTTTATAAATATCGCAGTAATAATAGATATTGTTGCTAGATAGGTCAATTATTGTCAGTGTATACCGAGTATATCAATCAAACTGTGTTTTTGAAGTTATACTTCTTTACCGGCGATAGAGGGTGATTTTTTTATATGTTAAAACCTATCAGCCCGGCGCATGCGCATTATAACTTTGTTCTGATTGGATGTTCAAATGACATGTCAAAAATTATCCGATATGGCAGCTGTGGTTTGGAGGTAAAGGTAAAGGTAAACAAATGTATAATATATTAGTTTATTGTTGTGAGGACAGAAACAAAAAAGTTTATAATATTGTAGTGACTTTTAAATAGTTTTTAAAAGCAACAGGTACGTAATAATTGTTAATGTATCATGGGTATAAACCTACCTATTTGATCTGCCAAAATACATAGTATGTAATACTTTTATTTATATAATTTGATTACCATCAAAATTTCTATCAATATTCACTTAATATATTGTTTTTTTACTCTATGTTTTGTTGTATTTTTTCAATACTAAATCATTTCAATTCAAAATTAAAATAATTGATCAATTTTCAAAATATCAAAATATCACAAGTTTAATCCGTTTAGTTAGTCGATCTTCGTAAATAATGACACATAGTGTCCGTGGCTAAGCGGAGAAGGCGAATGAATTCCAATACCAACCGCTCTTATCAGGGCTGGTTCGAGTCCCAATAGAAACTTTCTTTTTTGTTTTTTTTTAATACATTTTATGATTGTAAGTATATTTATTATATTATATAATTGTATTTTCAATAAATACGTATTTAGTTAAAAAATTTTTCGACAATTAATGTTCAGACATCATTTGTGGCTTGTTTAATGTGTTTGTGTGTGTTTTATTCTTTTATTATTTTAATTTTTGGCACTGTTCTAATAAAAATGTTTGAGAAGTAGTAAGTATAAATTAGTTTAATATTTAAACAAAATATAAATAAAAAGTATATTAATTTCGTTTAAATCATATAATAGAAGTATAACTTCTTACGTGCGTACAAAGTACACACACATTCTTTTTTTTTCTCACTCTGTGGGATATTCTAGCATTATGCTAACTTATTATTCTAGCATGCAATAGCATACTGAAATTAAAGCCCAACTATAGCCTCATATTTTCTTAACATTACGTTTTTTTATTCATTCACTTATATTGGATAATAAAAAAGTTAGCCATGTTTTTCATCAATACAGAATGTTTTTAAATAAGTATGGCAAACTTTAATGGGTAGTTCTGCACGAAAAAGTAATGACAGGTTGCTTCATAAACGTTTACTTTATAAATGCTTTGTTTACCAAATAGGGGGGGTTGAAATTTTTCTTACAAACTGACGATTTATTTATTGCTCTAAAACCGGTTAAGATATGCAAATGAAATTTTGTGGGTTTTAAGAGGTAGTTTTAACTTTAGTTAGTTAGAACATAGGCAGGGATCACTAAGATCGTGGGTTCAAACCCCACCCGGTGTCAGTTGTTTAGATATTTATTAATTTGGCTAGTCTTCTAAAATGTACCTCTCTGTTACGTTGTTTTAAGATATGCAATAGGCTAATGGACAACTATTGGACTCTTGATAATTGGACTATTGGAGTCTTGCAGCAAGACTCTTGCTGCAAGACCAAGCCGGGAGCGCAATACCAAGACCAAGACCAAGACCAGATGTACTGGCGCAAGACCAAGACCAAGACTGTCTAAGTCTCGTCTTGGTCTTGCATTTGGGCAACACTAGTCTTCCCCTTCTCCTTCCTGCCAACGCACTAGATATTATCATTTTTGGGACTCTCGCTGAACTTATTCTCTGGACGTGAAACAGGCATCTAATTCTTTGAGCTCTTGTTACTGCTAGTATATTAGGTTTTTGATAGAGCTCTGATAGCTCCTTTTTTGTTCTTCGCAACCATTGTCCATTTATGTTCTTTCCAGCAAAGATTTTGCGCAGCACTTTTCGCTCCCAAATGAAAAGCATTTCTTGTTGTTTTTGTTATGTGGTCCATATCTTAGATGCATAAGTTACGACTGGCCTTATTATGATTTTGTAGGTTCTTAACTTTGCTCCTCGGAATATATTTTTGCTTCTAAACAGCCTGTTGACTGTTGACATATACGGCAGGGTTACTCGACATAATTCTACTATGTACTTCTTCTTGGATATAAGAGTCCCTTGTGAAAATACTTCCTAAGTATCCAAACCTGTCCATTTCTTCGAATTTTATTGGATTCCTTTTGTTGTTTTCATCGTTATGTTCATCATCATCATGGCATCTACACTCCTAGCGGAGTGACTGCCTCTTTGGGCTTCTCCAATTCGTTTGTCGCGGTGTTTTACATTTGGTTGTGTGACTTGAAATCTTCTACAATTTTTCTCCATTCGTTCCTGTTTTTGCTTATGGGTACCCATTCTCTGACTCCCATCTTCCTAAGGTCCTCGACTATTTGGTTCTCCCATCTAGTTTTGGGTCTTCCTCGTGGTCTGCCGGATACAGGTCTTCATTTGGAAATTTTCTTGATGGCGGCTTCTGGATTTCTCCTTTCTATATGTCCCATCCAACTGAGTCTCTGTTATAGCATTTCAATAAAATCGCTGGAATTAAAAAAATGCTATAATGTTTTGTTTTAAACCCGTCTTATAAACAATTATCCCTTGTATTTTGTGTTAGTAATATCATTCATTTAAATTTTTTTCAAATTTGTTTAATATTGTTGAAGTTTTTGGTTACACCCTGTATACGTGGCTCCTCTAACCTATTTATTTTATACGTAGAAGATGTGCACCTGGATTGGAAAATTATTAACCAGGTTTCTAATACATATTATGTAATGTTGAGTTTTAGTAAAAACAAAAGAGAAAGTGGCACAGAAGCCAAAAATATTGTTGAAAGTTGCCCAATTAGACCCAAAATGGGAATCTCATATAAATGTCGCCCCAATTGGTACCCGTAAGTACAGAGATATGTCCAGTAAGTACCCAGTAGTGAACTAGAGGACTTTTTAAACTGCGTCCTTTTTAAATAGTAGGAAACTCCTCTAGTCAGTGTAAGTATCCTTTGTTTATTTGGTAATGGTAGTTTAGCTCTTCTAAAACCCTCCTATTTCTTAAGACGAATCCACGCTAGCCTGCTTTCCGAACAACTACTGCAGCGCCGTTCGCATAGAAGTTTGAGTGTCTTCTTCTTCTTCTTTAGCTTTAGCCCTATTTTGACCCCAGTATTCAAGTAGTTTTTGTTAACCCCTGTCCCTTATCTGAGCAGGCATTTAAAACGCTTCACTGTGCCTTGATAAATCTGACGATGTCTTCTCCTTTCAGAAGTTCTCTTACTTCGTGGTTCATGAGTTTTCTAAATTCATTATTACCTAAGTTTAGTGGGCTTGCTATCCTCCAAACGTTATGTATTGACCCTTAGTAAATTGTTTGTTTGAATATTCCATATATTTTGTTTTTTCTTCGTTGATATGTAATCCTTTGGTCACCGCTTTCTCCTCGAGCTTCTTGGCTGTTTATATCAGTTCCAGGTCGACGGTAAATGCTAAGCACTGGTACTTCTTATGATAATAATATATAAAACATGTTCTAATAATATTTGCTTCCTGTATAACCTTTTCCAAGAGTTTACAGTAAGTTATATTTAAAATAACTAAAAAATGGTGCACGAAGTTGATATCTACCAAATCTTTGTGGATTTTCGACAAGCCTATGATAACATAAACAGAGATAAAATATATTTAATTCTGCAAGAATTTTTTATACCAAGGAAATTGGTAAAGTTAGTTCCAGTCACAAGAAATCACACAAAAGCGCAAGTAGCAGTTTAAAATCAATTAACAGATCCCTGCCAGATAACTTCTATAGGACAATATGACTTTGACACTTATATTACAGATGGTTAAAGCTATCTTTGTTTCACACTATTAAAGACGAAGAGAAACAGTGTAGCCGGTAGTTGCTGTGGCAAAAACATATATGTTTTCTATTTGGCAACACCGCTTTCCTGCTAAACTTAACGGTAGCGAAAAACTAATATATCAGGAAAAAATTTGTCGAATCTGTTTGCCGTCAAGTTTGCAAAGGTGGGTTTTGATGTCATTAAATCTATGACGTGTATGCCTTAGGGGGAACTTCCAATGAAACAACAACCAAAAGACATAAAAAAGATAGACCCAAAATACATAAAAGACATAAATAACAACTTATGTGGTTGAATTTGTCTGTCTGTGGTTTAAGTTTTATGTCATTTAAAATATTTTTATGTTTCAACAATTTTTTTCTATGGATGCTATACAATGTGCAACTTCTCTCACTACTTACATAAATTCAAAACGAAAAATTTCTCATGCAGTGATAAGAGTCGGCCATTGCAGTGAGAAATATTTTTTCGCATGGGTTGTCCTACGGTTTTCCATTATATGATCGTCGTTTCCATGGTAACATGCACAATATAAACACAATTAATATTGTCAAAAGCAATGTGTTGAAGAAACACTTAACAGGAATTACCTTTCAAAATTGATCAAAAATAACTATTAATTAGAATTTTAAATAAATAACGTATATAATTTTAATATTAAATACCTACATGTATGTATGTGTATTTTATTTCAATGTATGCATATAATATACCTAAAATCACCTAAATTATATAATTTTGAAGTTTGAACTCTTGACTAAACCGCATCCATAGAAAAATGAGGGAGAAAATGACATATTTCTCCCTCGCTTGATTTGCGGCACTCGCCTCGTGCATCGGCTCGTACCAACAAACTTCTGCGCTCGTGAGAAATATGTCTTTTTTCTCACTTGTTGTACAATATACTATTTTCTTTAATTTTGGACCTTGTTAGGGGGGAAAATTTCCCCTTTTTCCCTCTCCGTAGATCCGCCACTTAAATATACTCCGGTCTCTTCTGATATTATACCACAACTCTCTGAACAAAAGTTAGAGGTTTCAGTGAAATTAATAGATCTTCTTCATATCAATTAGCTTAGCTAATATTTAATCTATTTCGAAAACACAAATACAAACGTTAGATTCAGTTCTAGATCAAGCTAGATCAGAAGCTAAAAATCACAAATATTTTTATGGAAAACAGAATGAAAATTTATTTTCGAAGCCATTACAGTAAATTCAGTAATCCGGTTTGCCATTACCTCGTACAGTTTAGCCATTAGGGATCCTTTTATTCTATCGATAATGTCACATTTAGGGCAATATTCATCCGTAGCAGTAATCGATATCAATATTGCTCCCATCATTTTTATTTGCATTTATTACGGTCGTATATACGCGGTTATTAATATTCTGGTCACTGCGGACGCGGACGTCGCGTCAGCACGGTTTTGTTCGTCGCAGGAAGAGCTTAAGCTGCAACTAATATTAGGTTTTTAATATGATGCATTTCACTAAAACAGTGTAGATCGAAAATGTTACACGTAACTGTTTGGATTACACAACATGTAGAAACAATACTAAGATGAAACAATAGTGGATAAAATAATATGTAGAAATATATCTAGAATACTGTTTTCTATTTCTACCCTCTTAGACAAATAGTGGTACAGTAGGCGGTACAGTAGATAGTCGTACTGTAGACTAGAGCAGAGCCTAAACTATTTTTTCTGTATTTTAAAACGTTTTTATATATTTGGCTTGGTCTTTGTAACTATGTCACTATATCCGCAAATTTGGTAATTTTGATGCTTTTTCAGGGGGAACAGCTATTTAGGACCTCGATTTTTGACCCTTCGCTTCGTTATCGAACGTATTCGCTACGTATCTGTTTAGTGTACAGATAGCGAATGATCGATAACGAAGCGAAGTGTCAAAAATCGAGGTCCTGGTCGCTAAGGGTCGTCTCCTTCGAAGCTCCAATCTAATTAACGCCATTTTGATGTTGTTTTGTCGAAGGACCAATGGGCAGTCTATTATAAAAATTTTCCTAACCAACACTTGTAGTGTAATAATTCAGTAGATGTCAATAAAACCATATTTTTACTACACGACTCAAATCATTTATTTATCATCGTCGATCGAAAAGAAATGGACACAAAGCATTAGAAAACAATTCGAACCTTATATTAAAACGAACTGTCCATGTGGTCTCGAAGGCTCACGCACAGCATTGCGAGTCCCATAGCTCGTTGTGTAACTCTGAGTTCATTTGTGGATCTTTGTGTCAGTATTAAAATCTCTGCTCCACAAGTTTCTACGGGCAAAACACATTGGTTATAAAACTTTCGCTTGTGGTAGGAATTGAACTTCTCATTATATGGCTTAGTTTTCCAAATGCTGCCCATATCAGGTCTGCTCGTCTTTGTATTTGATGTTTTTGATTGTGATTACAGTAGAGCGTCGATTATCCGAACTAATTGGGGGACATGGGTGTTCGGAAAACCGATTTGTTCGGATAATCGAACTCAGTGGCGACGCGTGACATTTTCTAAAGTGTTACCAAACCAGATGTAAAAAAATTTTATTTAAAAAAAATATTTTGAACCTCCCAAATATAAGCTTTTGTTTTCAAACCTGTGGGATAAAATTAAACAAATCACTATTCCCAAATTATAATGTATGTAATTATGTATATGTAACAGGTATAACAATAAATAATAAACAAACTAAACATATTATTCTACCATAAAATTAACATAAAAAAATGAACAAGTAGGAAAAAGACTAGATTTTGAAAACTATTGTTTATATTTTAATTCTTCCATTTTCAATAATATCATTTTTTTTCTTCAAAATTATAGATAAAAAAATATACAAGCAGAATAACTTTTCAAATAGTTGATCAATTACGCAATACGTAGCAACACTCTTCCATGTTTAAATGCACGCACACTGTAATATGTAATAGGTATTAAACTAATGTTACCAATCCTCAAAATGGTTACAATACTGATATACACAGCGTGCCCGCGCGCCGTCTCTAACAGAGCCGTCGCTCCTTCAAAATTCTCAGAAACGAGCTAGTCCCGAGCGATAGCGTGGTTTCTCCTGCGTTACCACTGCCAGTATTGGTAACAGCATATAATACCGTGCAAGTGCAATGGATTCACATTTATGTCGCCAATATTTTCGTGCGTCTAGTTGGCTATTTACTGAATTAGGTACTATTAACAAATATTTCTGTTGGTAAAAAATATAAATGGAATTATTTCATAACAGTCATAAAATATTTATTGCAAGATTTTTAACTGTTACCAATGGTAATAGTGGTTACATGGACGATTCGCCAGTGATCGAACTATATTGATATAGTCATACATATTTATCCTCAAGTGAATAAAAGCCATATTTATATACCTACATATTTATTTATATCTTGATAATGACAAATAGCAACTAAACAAAAAGGTGCAGTCTTTGCAACAACATATTTTTGAATACAATATTGAAGAAAATTGAAGATATTTTAAGCGTTAATTACTAACGCTTGCTGGGTACTCGAGTGCGGTCGTTCGGTTGATCGACGTTCGGATAATCGACGTTCTACTGTACATGTTTTATGTCCCTGGTGACTAGTATTCTAGATTGTAAGTGTCAAATCAAAGCAAAGATAGAGGGCATCCATAAACTACGTCGTAAAAAATTTCAACTTTTTAGTACCCCCCCCCTCCGTCGTAATTCGTCGTTTACAGACGAACCCCCCCTCCCCATTCGACGTCGTCATTGCAGTTCACGACCCCCCTTTCAGTAATTTAAAAAAATTCAATGTTATTTCTGTTTTTTTTAATCAACCTTGAAACTTTATTTGCGACTGTATCATAACAAGAACAATTAGAGGGTAGTCGCAAAATCTTGGTCTAATGCTATTTAAATGCATTCTTTCTTCGAATCCTGAGAAAACTAATAAATATATTTGAAAAATTTAAACGCAGAATGAAAGATTACATTATTACCGAAGGCTGAAAGTCCCTTAGAATAAACAAAAGGTTTCTTTTGAATGAAATTTTTGAACTTAAAAATCAGACTAAATATTCTCTTTTTTATCCCTGTAACTTATTAAAATAAATATTATAGATGTTTTCAGAAACTTTTGGCCCTCGGTAATAATGTAATCTCTCAATCTGCATTTAAATTTTTCAAAAAATTTTATTAGTTTTCTGAGTATTCGAAAAAAAAAAATGAATGCATTTAAATAGCATTGGACCAAGATTTTGCGCATAAATCTTCTCTAAGTATAAATACGACTTACTAACTAAATAGAACACAATATTTTATTTCCATTCATTCTTTCAGAACTATTTTTTCACACACAGTATGCAGCACATAAATGAATTAACAATTTAATATTGTTTGCTTCCAGACGTTGTTCTGTATATATAGAAACGCTTGTTTAAACCCAAAGAACAATGTCTTATTGTCCTGTACAATAGTGCTACCTAATATTATTTTAAGGCTGTGACTGATAAAAACGAAATGTATGCGATAAGAATACCTATCTATAAGAGAATTCTTTTTAATTTTAACAAAGGTGTAAGTATTTATTCGTAAACGTTTTGTTTTATTTTCAATTTCATTTCAAAAACTATACGTTTTTATATGAATATCTGATACTTTAATGCTGGTAAAAGCTAGTAAAAAATTATATTTATAGAGACAATAGCGACAACTTTAAATATACCAATATATTAAACGACGTCGAATGTGCACTCATACCCCCCACCCCCTGTCGTATTTCGTCGAAATAAGCAAGCCCCCCCCCTCCCTCTTCTCAACGACGTAGTTTATGGATGTCCCCTTAATGGTTCCTAATGCTACCTAATTGAAATGTCATAATAAATTAAAACAAAAGTTTACCGCTACCGTAATATCGTTACCATGAAGTCCTGCCTGTATCTGGTATGAGTACCTGCGTGTTCGTGCTCTGTCTCTCCGAATACTTTCTCTATCTTTCTGCGTCGATGTCCAAGATTTCAAAAACCATTCCTAGATTTGACTAGTAAGATTAGTAAAGTGATTAATTCCTTAAAAATCATTAATTTTTAAAGAAATTTTGCATATCCTGTTCGAGAGGGAATAGTATCGACTAAAGCATTAAACTAAAGAAATCTACAAATAAAAGTTAATTAGAGGAATCTTTTCTTACAAAAAATGTTTAATCGCTTGAACGGGACGTTGATAATCCATCAAAGAGACTGATTACACTTAAATTAGGTCAACGGAAAAGTAAAATTTTATAGCAATCCTTTGATGTGTCACGTTCCTCCGGTACAAAAAGCCCATGGTAAATACCAAGCGTGTTTTCTATCTAATTAAATACTTTTTAGCAATTACAAATCCTTTTCCTTTCATCTCCTAAAACGTGGGTGTTGAGATTTAGGATAAAGTGTACACGAC
Organism: Diabrotica virgifera virgifera; assembly: GCF_917563875.1. NCBI lineage: Eukaryota > Metazoa > Arthropoda > Insecta > Coleoptera > Chrysomelidae > Diabrotica > Diabrotica virgifera. The sequence continues at coordinate 17,690,794 of NC_065443.1, forward strand.
ACATTAGATAACACGAAATTTTAATTTGATTAAATAAATTATAAATGAAGATTAATGAAATATTTAGACACTCCTATTAGTTCTAGATACGATATAAGATCTGTTTAATGGATAAGAATTATTGGATATGTAATTTAGCATGTTAACAATTACAAAAAACAAGGGTTGCACGATCTAATCTTGTTCTAACTATAATTAATTAATAATTAAATAATAATAAATAATATATTAAAAAATAAATCAGTCTAATGTTAAAAATAGAGAATTTGATAGATCTCAAATATGTCAACACGCATTTGATAATAAACATAGAGTTCAGTGGAGAGATTCAAGTATAGTCCTGAAAGAATCAGATAGTAAAAAGAGAAAAATCAAAGAAGCGGCTCTAATTATGCTAAATGAAACCAATTGTGTCGCAAATTCCTCGGTAGAATGCAGTAGGATGTGGTTACCTATACTGAAAGAGGAAGTCGATAAAAAGAAAATACCACGATTAGTAATCCAATAACATATCGAGTTAGTACATATTTTATATTTTAGTATTACTTATATATCTATGTATTATTAATATTATTTATAATTTAAACATATTAAAGTCAGAATTTGGTATTAGTTTTTGAGAGTAAATTAAATCTAAGACCAAATACTTACGATGTCGGGATAGTATCACGAGGTTTTTTCCTGGTTTTCCCTCGTGATTTACTATCGAAACTCTAACGCGAGAATTTTACTGTCATCGTTGCATTTGGTTGTGTTTTTAAAGACAGATCACATGCTATGATTTTTTTGTGACGGATATTCTTGAGTTGGGGTTGATTTCATGTAATCGAATGAACTATCTTTCAGTAAAGTCGTCCCAGGAACGCAACTCATAAATATTGGCAATAATACAGGGTGTTTCATTGGGAAAGTAACATACGTTAACTGTAGAAAGAGGACACTTAGGCGGTCTCAAAAATACCATACTTAATGGGTCTTACGCCATTAATAACAAAGATACTGGGTGTTTTATCTATTTTGCCATTTTCTTAATTGGTTCATAACATTTTAACCACACTGTATATGTATTTTATATTTGGCACGCAAATATCATTTAAATCCAGGTCCGGATTAAAAAATATTGGAAAAATGTTCCGACCTCAAAACAGCACCCTGTACATTAATTTTTTTTAAAATGGATTTTTCAGTTGAAGAGAGGATAAAAAACTAAATTCAGTGGTGTACTTTGAACTTTCGGCAAAATGATTTTTCTGGTGAAATTTTGAATTTGAATTCTGAAATTAAGTGAATTGCGAGAGCTCTAAGTAGAAGAAAATTGAAATACAACTTACAACTTGTCAAACACACTGTATATTGATTTTATATTTACCAACCGAATATTCTTTTAGGTGTCCAGTCAATTAATTTATTTACAATTATAAAAAATCTAGGTCCAGATTAAAAAATATTGTGTAAATGTTCCGACTCAAAAAAACACCTTGTATATTAAATTTTTTTAAAATGGATTTTGCATTTGAAAGTTGGATGAAAAACAAAATTAGTGGTATACTTTTAATTTTCGGCAAAATGATTTTTCTGGTAAAATTTTGAATTTGAATTCTGAAAATATGTCAATTGCGAGAGCTCTAAGTAGAAAAAATGAAAATGCGACTTAATTTTAATAAATACCATTATTTAATCTAAATTGATAAAACGTTAATATTTTAGTGTTTTTTATTATGTGTCAAAAATAGTTTTTGGCGAATATGCATCTTTAAATAATGAATAAATAATAAAGGGTCAATAAAGAATACATCACTTTAATCAACAAAATAGCTAAAATTTATAACAAAACAGCGAAAATTTGCAGCATAATAACTATTCAAAACTAAACTACTTAGGTATTCAAAATTACCTCCATCAAAAATTATTTGTTTTATACGTAGGTACGGTAAATTTTTGTAGTTAGATACCTAGTGTCATGTGTACTGTGTGTGTTGAGTAAGTGTCTTGTTACTTTGCAAAGGCAACGTCATTGTCTTTGCAAAGAGACGCTAATTGTATCCGAACGTCTGCGGTCCCTCCGGTGAGTACCGATCTCACAAGGACAGAAACTATTTTCATTTATTAATTTATAATCAACGAAAAATTTCTGACCCTGGTGAGATTCGAACTCACGACTATTCGGACCTTTCGATCCAAAGGTAGGCGCTCTTACCACTGAGCCACAGAGGGGATCATCAAAAATTATTGTTATGTGTGCAAATGTTAATATTTTACCAATTTAGATTAAATAATGGTATTAATTAAAATTAAGTCATATTTTAATTTATTTTACTTTGAGCTTCGCAATTCACATAATTTCAGAATTCAAATTCAAAATTTTATCAGAAAAATCATTTTGCCGAAAATTCAAAGCATACAACTAATTTTGTTTTATATCATCTTTTCAAATGCAAAATCCATTTAAAAAAAATTTAATATACAAGGAGTTTTTGGGTCGGAACATTTACACAATATTTTTTAATCCGGACCTGGATTTTTTATAATTGTAAATAAATTAATTGACTGGTCACCTAAAAAGAATATTCGCGTGTTAAAAATAAAATCAATATACAGAGTGATTGACAAGTTGTAAGCTGTATTTCAATTTTTTTCTACTTAGAGCTCTCGCATTTCACTTAATTTCAGAATTCAAATTCAAAATTTCACCAGAAAAATCATTTTGCCGAAAATTCAAAGTACACCGCTGAATTTAGTTTTTTATCCTCTTTTCAACTAAAAAATCCATTTTAAAAAAATTTAATGTACAGGGTGTTGTTTTGGGGTCGGAACATTTTTCCAATATTTTTTAATCCGGACCTGAATTTTTTACAATTGTAAATAAATTAATTTATTGTACGCCTTAAATGATATTTGCGTGTCAAATATAAAATAAATATACAGTGTGGTTAAAAAGTTATGAACCAATTAAGAAAATGGCAAAATAGATAAAACACCCAGTATCTTTGTTATTAATGGAGGAAGACCCATTAAGTATGGTATTTTTGACACCGCCCAAGTGTCCTCTTTCTACAGTTAACGTATGTTACTTTCCCAATGAAACACCCTGTATCATTTTAAAGTCTTCTACTTTAAAATGTATAATATATGTCTGAATTGAAAATATAAATGAGTCAGATTAAATAAATTATTAGAAGAATATTTTACTTAGCAACAACATTTTTGTTTAATTTAGTAGTATTTTGTATTTTGACAACGACACCCGATTTGGGCATCGAAACGTTAATAATTTTTTTTTCAATTTAATTGTGGCTTATTTCCCATTAAATAGTTAATCATAAAAATCCCACAAGGAAATAGCTTCAGAACAACATTTTTTGCATTGCAAGATTAATCGATTGTGCGTTCATTTCTTGGAACTTTAACGCTGTACATATTTACTTGGGTCTATACGTTAAAACCGAAAATAAATTTAACCATTAAAAATCCCTATCCGGATTTCTGGATCCGTAGTTAATATTTAGCGGAGAATCTCATTACCGTAATTTAATTTGAAAGTTATCCCCATGTACATATTTATTTGAAAATTTTAAGCTTACATAACCCTTAATTAACTTCTTTGAAGTCTTTCGGGTAAAGTCCCGTCATGCTCATACAACTTTTACTTGTAGCAGAGAGTAACAAATAATGCCGTAACGTAAGACGGAAGGGACTTTAGAGGCTTTTAATTATTAAGTCCGTAACGACATTGTTGGATTAGTGGAAAAGTTTACCATATTTTAGTATGTATGAGAGTTAAAGACATTTAAAATAATACAATATGCATTATAATGAGCTCCATTACATTTTTCCATTATTTTTTATGAATTCAAGTTGCCTATAGCATTCATGGTTGTTTGCACTACATCTCGAGTTACTATCTTACTGCTTTATTTAAATCACTTGTATTGCTTTCCTTATTACCTAATTCCATGAAAAATAATAATTTTAAGTTCCTATACATACAGTATTGGAAATCTTCTTTTCGGAACATAGGAACTTTCAATGCAATAGGTTATATCCTGAATTTGCAATTAACCAGAATAGAATAGAATAGAATAGAATAGAAATATGCTTTATTGTCATGAAAAATTGTACAATTTTATCGACAAAGCTTATAAAAAGTTAAGAAAACAAAACAATAACAATCCAATTTACTAAAATTACATAAATCGTCAATATATTTACAATAATAACACTAATGAAGTTAAACAGAAGTAATCAATTGCAAAATTTAAGTAAATTGCAAATGCATAGTCTACCTAGTAATTAATAAGTTTATAAGTTAAGCTGCTGCATATGACACCCAAATATAGAAAAAAAAAACATGATAATAAAAATACTACTTGTGCAAAGGGTACTGTAATTTCTTAGTTATTGATTAAGAAAATCTTCTACTGAATAATATGGTCTTTCAGATAGGTAGGCTTTTGTCAGTTTACGGAATTTGGGGAAAGATGCTGCAGATTTAAGTTGTAGAGGGAGATGGTTGTAAAGTTTTTTTGCGGAACATAATATAGATTTCTTTACTAACTCAGAGGACTGGGTCGGCATATAGACGTCAAATGTAGAATTTCTCGTGAAGTAGTCATGATTAGGTCTTGGTGGAAAGACATGTAGATGTTTACGAATTAAGCAAACAGTTTCTAAAATATACAAAGATGGAAGGGTTAAAATTCTGTGATCATTGAAGTAACTTCTGCAATGTGTTGTTCTTCTGAGGCCAAATAGATATCTAATTGCTCTTTTTTGTAATTTGAAAATAACATCGAATTGGGCAGCTGTACCAGAACCCCAAAAAGGAAGACCATAACGAAGATGTGACTCAAATAAAGAAAAATATGTTATTTTGGAAGATGCTAAATTGAGTTCATTCGAAACAGATCTTAAAGCATAGCAAGCTGAGGATAGTTTCTTCCTTAACAAATCGATATGGTGGAACCATTTAAGGTTGCTGTCTAAAAAAATATCAAGAAATTTTACAGAATCAACGGTACTGATCTGGCTGTTATTAAGAGGTAAGGGTTGAAGGACTCCTTTATAAGACAATGCTACTGTTTTATCTACGTTAAACGAGAGTGAATTAGAGTCAGACCAGGTTTTTATTGTAAGTAGATCAGAAGTTATAGTAGCATGAAGAGTTGCAATATTTGAGTTGCTCCAAGTGATACTGGTATCATCAGCAAAAAGAAAGACTTTTCCATCGATTTTTAAACTAGTGATGTCATTAATAAAGATAAGGAAAAGTAGAGGACCCAATATTGAACCTTGAGGTACCCCACATTCAATGTTTTTGAGACTAGAGTCTGTATCATTTGCTCTAACCAGTTGTTTCCTATCATCCAAGTAAGATTGGAACAAATCTAAAGAAATACCTCGAATTCCGTAGAAATTTAGTTTTCTTATCAAAATGTTATGATTTACACAATCAAAAGCTTTGGCGTAGTCACAAAAAACGGTGGCAGTGTGAAGATTATTGTTCAGTGCTTGATAAACCTCATGTAGTACAGAAAAGATGGCATCAGTGGTGCCTTTATTATTAAAAAGCCGAACTGATTTTGCGATAAAATGTTGTTTTCAACTAGAAAGGACATAAGTCGGGCTTTTATGAGTCTCTCAATAATTTTGGAGAGTACCGGTAGTAGTGCAATAGGTCTATAATTGCAGGTATTAGATATTTCACCACCCTTATGAAGAGGAATAATGATGGCTGTCTTCAGGCACTCTGGAAATTTACCTTTCTCAAAGGAATCATTAATTAGTGAAATGAGGACTTCTAACACATTTTCTGGGAGATTAGAAAAAATGTTTATCGATAGACCATTAGTACTACAGGAGGATTTGCTTTTGATACTATTGATTGTTTGGATCAGTTCAGATTTATTGACTGGTTTTATAAAGAATGAATTCGAGACCTTTCTTGAATTAGGGAGATAAGCAATGGGATCTTGTTGTGGCAAAATAGTTGATGTAATATTTTTACTCACATTAACAAAGTATTCATTTAGATTTTCAGGGTCTGGAAGGGAAATTGTTTTAGCAATGTGGGTTTTATTTCGAAGATCGTTTATTATGGACCAAGTTTCTTTTGCAACACTTTTTGAGCTTCCCAAACGGTTATGGTAGTAGTCTTTTTTAGCTGATTTTATAAGTTTAAGATAGGTTGCCCTGTACTTGGTAATATATTCAGTGATAGAGACGTTGGTAGTAAATTTCCTGATATAGAGAAGAGAACGCATATTCTTGGAAGATATTCGGATACCTTTAGTAGTCCAGGGTTTGCGATGTTTTGGCTTAATTGCAATTAAAGGAAATGCTTTATTGAAGATACAGACAAGCTTATCCAAAAAAGCACTGAAATTATTATCCACGTCCATAGCAGGAAAGCGCCACTCAGAGGTTAAGCATTGTAAATTTCAAGACAACGTCGCGATGTTTCATGTTTAATTCATTTGTTCGACTGCATTGAACTGATAGTCCAAGAGGCAGCGCTGAAAAATTTCTCTGAATTTATTAAAGCTAGTTATTTCCCAGTTGATTACTGTGATTGTGTAGAGAAACATACTGCGGTTGGTCAAGCGAAACGTAGAACAGGGGTAACTGAGAGGGTAGCAAAGCTGCTTTCCTACGAAGGTAATTAAATCCATTTACTAAGGCTGAAAATCAGTACACACATTCTAAATTAAATATAAATAAAAGTTATTATAGTCGGTCGGCTGTATGACGGGACAGAGCCGGTCGGTCGGCCTCAATGAATGTACAGGGTTATTCACTATATTTTGACCCCCTCTAAACTACTTTATTTACAGAATTAGAAAAAAATGTTAAATACAAAACTTATTCAATTTTTAAATTATGATTTTTTGACATTTATATCGCACTAATGACGTTATCCATCTGGGCGTGATGACGTAATCAACTATTTTTTTAAATGAGAGTAGGAGTCGTGTGCTAGCTCATTTGAAAGGTTATTCAATTTCCTATTCAGTAATATAAACATTAACATGATTGTTTATACAGGGTGTCCAAAAAAATTATTTTTAATTAAATTAATTGTTTAGTTAATAATTCAAACTATTTTTTGGACACCCTGTATAAATAATGATCTTAATGTTTATATTAGTGCATAGAGAATTAAATAACCTTTTTTGACGCGGTTTTTTGTGTGAAAGCTTGGGGTCAGAAAGTCATACGTGTTTTTGTTTATCCTTTTTTTATTGGTCAAATATTAACATGGTCGTGTAGTAGTAAAATGTAAAGAAGCACCCCATAAATAAACCACCCCACATCTCCACCGATTCTGAGCAACGGAGTCTTTGCTTATTCCATAATATGGAATACATATTATGTAGCCAAAATATTCACCCCTTTCTGAAATATTAATACATTCTGTCAATTCTGTTTTCATTATCCAACTGGATGAAATTTGACGTGTTACAATGTCTTGGAGAAGGTCCGTGTTTCCATTCCATATAATTATCAATACTGGCTTTTTTGTGTTCTGGCTTAAGTTTCTATATTTTCTGTTTTTGCGCAGTCCAACATAGCACTTGTATAATGACACTAGATGGCGTCTGATATTTACTATAAAATATCTAAGAACGCCAGTCAAGAGGAAACAGTTGCAACTTTTTACTATAAACAAAGTATGAAAATAATGTATAAATAATATACGAATAGAAAAATTCACACCTTCGCCTATACAATGTAGATTTCTTCGGTACAATCTAGAGTACACTAGTCTGTGTATGACTGCACGGTTTTGTATTAATCACCGTTATACGGAAAGGATTGGTGCTGCTTTCGTTTGTCTTGCAAAGCCCGTCTGATGAGTTACAAATACAAAATATACATGAAGAGGAGACAGAAAAATATTTTTATTATTTAATAGAAATTTTATATTTATTAAATATTTTATGCCTGTATTAAAATATAGTTCGACTTTCTTATTACGAAAGAATAATAAACTCATGTAAAAAAGCAGCTTTTAGTTTTCGAGCAATCCAAACAAGGTTTTCTATTATCGTATACTCGTATCGTATACCTACTCACTACTATCTGAGAAATGCTTTGTGGCGTCTAATAAAGTAGAACCAGATTTAGTAGGTATTTTATCTGTTTTGTCTATTTTAATTAAAGCAAGATCTCACTGTTTCAAGACTGGAGAATGACCTACATCATGTATTTGTGCAGCTCTGCTATGTATGTAGATTTTCAACAAAACTCGCATTAAATCTAAAGTTTTATTGAAGTTATACTTCTTTACGCGCGATATGAGGGTGAATTTTTATATGTTAAAACCTACGATCCCGGCGCATGCGCATTATAACTTTGTTATGATTGGATGTTCAAATGACATGTCAAAAATTATCCAATATGGCAGCTGTAGCGCAGCTGTGGTTTGGACGGTTGACGGTTTGGTTATGTATGGTTGTTGCGTTTTAAAATTTGTGGGAAGAGAAACAACAAAGGTTAGTTAATAGTTATACTGCCTTTTTAAATAGTTTTCATATTATATTTTTGAAGTTATACTTCAAAATGTTTTAATTTATGTATGTATCAGTCCAGAAAAGGTGTGGAAAGAATATATTATTGTTTTTAAATATATTTTTCTACAAACGTGTTTAAAATGCAATTTTTAGGACTCCATACGAGCGTTAAAAATGCTACTTTAAGGCACTAGTGCTTTAAAAATTTTAAGGCACTTCAGTTAAAAGTGAATTGTCAAATTGTGAAACGTCAAAATATTTATATTTCATTTATTAACATTAATATTAATAATACAACTTGCGCAATTTGAAAAAGGTGGTTTAAAAGGTTTTTTATTATAATTTTGTGTCTTTGGATTTGTCTTCCTTGGGCGTAAGATAATAAAACATCTATTTTTATATTTCACTTGTCACCGTGATGTATAATTATGTATATCTGAAAGGTAAGTAGCATGCGGCTTGATGGCCTTGTTTTTGCTTGATGGCAAAAAATCGCGAGATTGCGGGTTCAAATCCCGGACGATTCATATTTTTTTTTTTTTTTTTTAATATTTGGCATTGTTAAGTTTTGGTTCATTTTTGGTAATTATTGTTAATTTTTTGTATTGTAACTGTTAAGTAGGTATATTTATTTCGTTGAAATTATATTATAATAGAAGTATAACTTCTTACGTGCGTACAAAGTACACACACATTCTTTTTTCTAATATAAAACAGTTTTTGGTCTATTTGTTCGAATGCCATCTTTTTTTCATCGAGTTTCCTCTAAGCTTTTTACAATTTTTTCTACCGTCGTCTTTTGGATAGGAGAATAATTTGGGAAAGTATGGTTAAACAAGTTGGCTATTTCACTACAAGATCTTTTTCTATTGCCATGGCCCCTGATCATTAAAACAGTAATTCGTTCTTTTTCATTAAGAACACCTTTATTGTAGAGCTTTTAAAAGCACAAAAAACCGTCAGCTTTAATGAATAAAATTTATTTTATAAAATTTTTCTATAAATGTCAAGCAAACAAGAGTTTTATAAATGAATATCAAAATTAATGTATATAAATATATACATAAATGTATGTAAATATATTGTTATGAGCTACTTTTTATTACTTTAATATCAATTAATCTTTATTTGATTACTCCAATTAATTATTTAATCAATTATCCAATTGTCGCAAATCATACAAAAAAATTAAGAAAAAATCTCAGGGTGCCTTTTTATAATACAAAAAAAATATCTAAATTATTTTATGTTATACTTATCTTCTCTCGTGGTTTCAGTATCTCTTAGTTGGTTCTAATCGGGAAAAAATATTAGGAAAAGGAATTAAATATAAATATAAAATAAGCATACAGAATTTTATTATCAAAATCAATACTCTAAAAATCGATCCAATTTAAAACCTGTGGACACAGCTGTCCGAATGAAATTTTTACCACTTAAATTTATTCTAGTTAAAAAAACAATTTATCGGTTTGTTCCCGATGACTTTGATAAAACAAGCTAAACAAACAAATTTAGGTATTCGCAAATTACCTATACTTCCTATTTACTTTTTGAAATATTGGAATCTTAATTCATATGCTTTTACTCAAAATTTTAGTTTCCGAACATAAAAATATCTTTCACATAAATTGACTGACCTTTTGCTTCACTCACTCTGATGTCTTCTCTGGACCCAAAACAGCTATTTCTCGTTGACTATGTTTGCTCTTCAGCGATGCCAATCACATAATGAGTTCCTCTTTCCAAAACTATCTCAACATTCCAACAAAACTTTCCCCATTCCAAAGTGCCTAGCCAATCAGAAACATTTATCTCCCCACCTTCCTCTCTTTACATTCGAAAACAAACAGTCATTCTCTCAAAAATATTCCTACCCAAACTTACGACCTTCCGGAAATTATCTAAATATTCCTATCATTAAACAAACATATTTAAAATTCCAAACTTTCTTTATATTAATTTCCTAAGAACTAATTAATGTGGCTTTCGGAATCGTGCATAACAAAACACCGTTATAATCTCCAAATACCATGAACAATTATTGTCTTATTCATATCACTTTCTTTCCTAATGTGTTTTATTTTTCAGGGAAAAACTTACTAACGATAAATCACTTCTTAAAAACTACTTATAATAAATAGTTACAAATCAATATACAGGGTGGATCAAATTTATGTGCCCGCGTTATATTAAAAAAAATGAAAATTTTTATTCTATCTTTGATTGATAGATTGATGCACAAAAATATTATACAAGAGAGGAAAATATTTTATTATTTAATAAAAATATTATATTTATTAAATATTTTACATGTAGCTTTTATGCATGGACTAAAATATAGTTTAAGTTTCTTATTACGCAAGAATAATAAACTCATGTAAAAAGCAGCTTTGAGCTTTCGAGCAATCCAAACAAGGTTTTCCATTTTCGTATATACCTACCCACTACTATCTGAGAAATGCTTTGTGGCGTCTAATAAAGTAGAACCAGCTTTAGTCGGTATTTTATCTGTTTTGTCTATTTTAATTAAATCGAGATCTCACTGTTTCAGAATGAATCTCTTGGTTGTATGAGTTTTAATTTGAAAGCTGGAGTTAATTTATACCCCTTCGAGATTTTATTATTTTAATTTATGAGGGAAAATTCACATCAAATCTCTCTTGTTTTCGAATCGCTGGGTAGACGGTATTAACAACGATGTAAAGTTTTTTTATTAAACGTGAAATTACTCAGCAACCAAATATATGGCTTGGCAATGTACATATCAAACCGTGTGAGCGTTTTGCTTATAAAACCTAGTAATTATATATACAATGACCTGCAAAAGTAACCAGACACTACCTCTATTTTAGGTAAAATAAAAAGTATTAGCGTTGATTGGTAAATACGGATATATTTTTATCAGTCAACGGTATTAGACAAACCTCAATTTCAAAAAATTTTGTTTGTTGCATTTCTATTAGAAAACCATAAAATAAAAAACAAATTCCAAAATATTGACTAGCCTAGAAACAAATTTCCAATATTTTTATTGGAAATAAGGCCTGTCACCTCTTATAACATAATGACCTAATTAATTAACCCACTTACCACGTGTGAGAGTCATATTATGTTGCCCTAAAGCCACATCCATAGGAATTTTATCCATCCTTTGGATTTTACAATGTTTACATTTATATGAGACTTTTAGTCTATTTTTAAAAGGTTTTAACCTTAGTATTTTTGGGTGGCTCGCCATGTTCTTGTAGCACTGATGATGCTCTTGTTACAGAGCGAAAACGTTTTGTTTTTATGTTTGTAGCCCTATAGGGGCTTTTTAAACAAATGTACCTTTTACAGCCAGCTACAGGAAATTCTTCCTTGTGGATTCTAAGTAAGTTAATTTAACGAAGAGTCTTGGATTTAAAATATTGTTTATTATATTTTTATTTCAATTATTCTAATTGTTTAAAAGGTAGTAAACTTTGCATCTGGGGCTTTTCGTTGTTTTCCTCGTAATACGAGAGATGTTGCTGAATTGCGTCTCAGAGGTGGGTTCATTGCATTGCGATGGTTTGCCTTAAATTGGCAGAATTGTTTGTATTTCCTTCAGAGTTGAGACTTCTGAGCTTCACCGATGAGGCATAAGGATGGATGCTGAAATAGCTATATGGAGATGGTGGTCCAACTCTGAATCAAATATAAACAAAACCTGCCTTGATCTTTTTTATATTTTTCATTTTTACTCAGTTTGAGTATTTAGAAACTGTCTTTCGGTCCTTTTCCTTGACGAAGGGAAGGTAAATGCGTGGCCTAAGCGTCCTCTATTTGCTTTCTCCTACTTTCGTCGTCTCTTGTGATTATATATTGTAAAATCCGGAGATATGGGATGCAGCCAGAAAGCAGTTTATTAACGAAGAGTCTTGGATTTAAAATATTGTTTATTATATTTTTATTTCAATTATTCTAATTGTTTAAAAGGTAGTAAACTTTGCATCTGGGGCTTTTCGTTGTTTTCCTCGTAATACGAGAGATGTCGCTGAATTGCGTCTCAGAGGTGGGTTCATTGCATTGCGATGGTTTGCCTTAAATTGGCAGAATTGTTTGTATTTCCTTCAGAGTTGAGACTTCTGAGCTTCACCGATGAGGCATAAGGATGCTGAAATAGCTATTTGGAGATGATGGTCCAACTCTGAATCAAATATAAATAAAACCTGCCTTGATCTTTTTTATCTTTTTCATTTTTACTCAGTTTGAGTATTTAGAAACTGTCTTTCGGTCCTTTTCCTTGACGAAGGGAAGGTAAGTGCGTGGCCTAAGCGTCCTCTATTTGCTTTCTCCTACTTTCGTCGTCTCTTGTGATTATATATTGTAAAATCCGGAGATATACTGTCACAGACGTTTAAAGATGGGAACCAATGTAATGTAATGTAAATTTATACCTTTATATCGATAATTTCCACTGCTACTAGTTTCATCTCTTTTTATTTGACAATGTATTATTTTCCTTTTTTTCCATCACTGTATGTAATGACTGCACCACACTTCGCTCTGTGTTATTTGTTATGCGCCTTATTCGGCCGCATACGACGAAATGTGGAGGGTTCATTCGTCAATATTCGCTTGATGCGCACGCATAGCGCATAAGCACACATAGCAATTCCGTCTAGATGTCGGTTTTCACACCTCAAAGGACAAATATTTGGGCGCATACAGCATAGCCGCCAGTGTTACCAGATCTCCTGTTTTAGCAGGAGATCTAATGTTTTCATACTTCTTCTCCTGTTTTTCTGTTTTCAATCTCAAATCTTCTGTTATATTTTCCATTAGAATATGGTATGCTGGTATTAAATTTGAGAGATTATCTAGCGTTATCAGACAATAAGTTTAAACATTTGTGAAACCTGAATTTAAAATGTAGTTAAATTGAACAAAATAACTATCTTATGGCTATTTTTCAAGGCGATTAATTATTTAATTAATTAAGCAGTAATTAATAGAAATGAAGCAAGACAGTCCATCAAGCGCTTGAAAACGGAACTACGCATGCGAATCAGTCAGAAACTAGTCATGGACTGTCTTGCTTCACTTCTATTAATTACTGCTTAATTAATTAAATAATTAATTACTTAATTAATGGCCTTGAAAAATAGCCATAAGATAGTTATTTTGTTCAATTTAACTACATTTTATTGTTTTATTTGAAATTATTAAAATGTCCTGTTTTCTCCTGTTTTTTTATGTCCTATTCTACTGTTACGAAAAATTTTCATCTGGCAACACTGATAGCCGCATAATAGCACACAGAACATAGCGAAGTGTGGTACCAGCATTAGATTTTCTCCGTTAGCCCCTGGGATGCGTTGTATCAGGGATGCACACTGCCTCACTCAGTCTGTACTGCCATGAGTTTTACTAAGTTTAGGGATTTCTCTCCCCACAAAGTCTCGGACTTTATATATTTCGAATAGATCCTGTTTAGAAAAGATCTAAGATCTTAGAGAAGATCCAGAGTTAGAAATTAGAGCCACGAAAAGATGTAATGAATATAAATATCTCGGATCTATATTATCTAAAGAAGGCACTACCAAAAGATACTTCGAAAAGAGAACGCAGCAGGGCAAAAAAGCGGTAAACATTCTGAGGTTTCTACTGTGGTCTAAAGATATAAGGCAAGAAACGAAATTGACAATCTATCGTACATTGGTAGAGCCTATTATGACTTATGGGGCAGAAGTTTGGCAGATAACAAAAGAATATACTAAAATAATAGAAGTAGTAGAAATGGATTATCTAAGGAGAGCGTGTGGTGTATCTAAAAAAGATCACATCAGGAATGAAGATATTAGAAGGAGGACACATACTGTATATTCCAGTGTAGATAAAATTGAAACTAGACAACTAGTGTGGTATGGTCACGTGAAACGAATGAATGAAGATAGATGGCCAAAGAAAGCTTTAAATTACATACCACACCAAAGAAGAAGAAGGGGAAGACCTTCAGTTGCCTGGGAAGAAAATGTACGGCACATCATGAAAGATAGAGCCATCAAAGAAGACGAATGGATGGACAGAAAACGATGGCAGTCGAAATGCGAGAAGCGGCAGAGGCTGTAGGAACCTCGCTGATAGATAGATAGATAGAGATAGATCCTGTTTTCTGTACATTCCCAATATTTCCTTGCTTCTGCATCATTCATGCTTCTTTCAAATTTTTAATTTTTGTTATAAAACGCCTAATTTTCTATATCGTTTTATAGTTGTATGTTTTTCAATTCGTGCCATTGTACCATCAAATCTTATATATAAAAATCAATTGCTGTTCGTTAGTCTCACTAAAACTCGAGAATGGCTGGACCGATTTGGCTAATTTTGATGTTGAATTATTTGTGGAAGTTCAGGGTAGGTTCATACGAATTTATATAGTCATTTTAGTAGCTACCAAAAATTTTACATCTATATGTATAAAATGCTCTTTTTACAGTGTTTGTTGCCATACTCATCCGAAACGACTTGACCGATTGGCAGGTATATTTGACCGGACTGGGTGTAGGTTGTCATCTGTATTTCATACCCGTAGGTCATAAGGGGGGTTGCCCCCCAGATATTTTTTTCTATTTCTTCGGACAAACTCTTTTTTTTAATTTTGTATGATGTGAAACGTAAAGATACATACAACCCTAATTTTTCACTTTTCTATAGCAAACCGTTATTTTTAATAACCATTTAAATATTTTACATCTATATAAACAAAAGAAAGTCGTGTTAGTTACCAACACATAACTCGAGAACGACTGAATAGATTTTTATGAAATTTTCCACGTATATTTGACCGGACTGAGAATAGGTGGTTATTTATTTTTCTTATCCGTATGTCATAACGGGTGCTGCCCCCTAATATATTTTTTTATTTTTTTGGTCAAACTGTTTTTTCTTAATTTTGTGTGATGTGAAAGGGAAAGTTAAATACAACCCTAAATTTTTACTTTTCTATATTCAACCGTTATTTTTTAATAGCCATCTAAATTTTTACATCTTATATATAAAAATCAATTGCTATTCGTTAGTCTCGCTAAAACTCGAGAATGGCTGGACCGATTTGGCTAATTTTGATGTTGAATTATTTGTGGAAGTTCAGGAAAGGTTTATAAGGTTTTATATAGTCATTTTAGTAGCTACCAAAAATTTTACATCTATATGTATAAAATGCTCTTTTTACAGTGTTTGTTGCCATACTCCTCCGAAACGACTTGACCGATTTTTATGAAATTTGGCAAAAATATTGAACCGGACTGGGAGTAGGTTGTTATCTATATTTCATACCCGTACTTCATAAAAGGGATACCCATGACGCCATAACTCTCACAATGATCACGTGAAAAATACGAAATTAAATAGGCAGACTCCTTGCTGGAGTCCGAGCAAAACCGTACTAAATTTTTTTCTCTAGAGCAATCCGTATCCGAATTACAATATCTTATGCCGTAGAAATATTCTGAGGACAGAAGAAGAACGAGCAACAAATTTCATCGAAGAAAAGTGCAACTGTGTAACTTTTGGACTTAAATTGGGCAAAATATGAATTTTTTAATTTTTCGAAATTTTCAAAAAATACATAATATATAACGGCCAGCAGGAGAAAAGATCTGAGCACACGATAAGAACAAGCAGCAAATTATAAAATTTTATTTAATTTTAATTAATTTTGTTTAATTTTATTTAATTTTATTTAATTTTATTTAATTTAAGTATTTTATTTATTTTCGTTTATTTTATTTTGTTTCATTTTATTTAATTTTATTATTTTTTTTTTAAATTTAGTTATTATTTTTATTTAATTTTATTTAATGATATTTAATTTTAAATTAATTTTATTTTGATTAATCAACACCTATATAGTTGGACAACCCCGAACACAATTATAAATACAGTGTTGTTTTGAATGTAGATAAAATAAAGCTGTTATATTCATTATAAGATAAACAAATTTAAGATTGTAACTGTTGCACTACAAACTTTATTTTGTTACTTCTAACTAAACTTTATTACTTCAAACATCATGTGTAATTAATTAAAAATAATAATAAAACCTAATTCACATCGAGCATTTTTTTTATTAATTACGAATTCCTTTTGTTTATTTTAAGTTTATTAAATACAAAAGTTTGTTTTTATCTATTGAGGCAGTACGAAGTCTGCCGGGTCAGCTAGTCTAATATAATTATGCAGCTATAAAGAAAACAAAAAACAATTCTAAAAAGGAATATCACCCTCATACTTGATTGTGTACGCTCATCAATACGGTCTAGAATAGCATTATCGTTTGCACAGAAGAAACACATAAATTCCGCATTTTTTATGTATACTCTTAAACAAGTCAAATGGATAACTAGAAGGATGACAATTACCCAATTTGTGTATTGAGAGATTTCGTCACAATTTAGTCTATAATAACTAGAGCTCGGGAAATATGCAAAATGCATATTAAGTGCATATGTGCATATTTTGGATAAATTTTATAAGTGCATATGCATTTATTAAAATTGCATATTTTTAGAATTTTTTGCATTTTTTTGCATATATGCATTTTAAAGAGAAATGAGAAGTCTCAGATCTAAACAATAAATCTGAAAATCTGGTTTTTGTAAAAAAATATTATTAAGATGGGGAAAAGAAATTTTTCCGTGTATAGGTACTTAACCAATTACAATCAGATATACCTACGGCTGTTTTTCTGTAGAAAATTTAGAAAAACGGTTAATAATGTATAGTTTTAACATATAGAAATTACAAGAGGAGCGTTTATGAAACTTAGATCTATCTATTCTGAGCAACTCTCAGCTGAACTTACAACTAAGAATCAAGTTCCTAAAATGTTATGTATATCTATATGGATGTGAAACCTGGATCATGAAGGTTAACATGATGAACAAATTAGAAGCCTTCGAGATGTGGTCGTATCGTAGAATGCTCAGATAACTTGGGTTCAACGCATTTCAAACAGAGAAGTCTTAAACAGAGTAGGTCAAGGCGAAGGTGATTTTTAACCAAGATGATAAAAAAGAGAAAACTTGAATATCTGGGGCATATAATGAGAGGTAGCAGATACAGGATGCTGCAGTTAATACTCAATGGAAAGATCGACGGAAAAAGAGGAATTGGTCGGAAGAAATATTCATGGCTCCGAAACCTTCGTCAATGGACTGGCTTATCAGCAGATCAATTGTTACATGCTGCACAAGATCGAGAACGATATCGGCAAATTGTTATGGAAGCTACCCACGCCTAAAAATTTGGCACGGTACTTAAAGAAGAAGAAGAAGAAGTAGTTTTAACAATAATTGTAATAATAAATAATAAAGAATGATGATAAATATAAAGAATAAATGAATATATTTAATGATGTAGGTTATAGAAATTTCAATAAATATTTATTATGACTTTGGCATAAAATTAATATTTTTTTATTTAGCTTAAGTGCCTCGACAGCTATGTAATACTATATTATTTATCTATGCTAAGTCCATTGGCATAAAAAAATAATTAAATACCTTCCAAAACAAGGATTGCTGCGTTTTTTATTTACATATATGCATTAAATGCATAAAAGTATATATTATTGCATATTTCAACTGTTTTTTGTGCATATTTGCATGCATATTTTTAGGTTTTTTAAGTGCATATTTCCCGAGCTCTAATAATAACAATAACATATTATCACCAAAAAAAATAATATTCTTTCTTTTAACAGTGTTTTTTATCTTTTTAGATATTTTCGATAGAAACCTGTAATACTGACTGATGACTAAACTTTCTGCAAATACCATTTGAAAGGGTAAGAAGAAGATCGAATGGAATCCTTTACCATCTGTTTGTTTCCGGATCTTGATTAATTACGTTTCAGAAAGCTGATAATAAATTCAGCTGTTTTTGGTCTTTTCTTTAAAAATGCTTTTTACTTGTAATTTAATTATGAAAAAAGTTTTATTAAATGTTGCAGAATCAATAGTTGGATGTATCTTATGAAAATTTTAGTATTTTAATTTTAACTGATGCTCATGATTATCCTGAAATTAATTATCTATAACCAAAAAACAGGAGTAGGACAGGCAAGAAATGCTTTCAACAAACTGAAAAAAGTATTCTGTAGCAGGGATATTACAATTTCTCTAAATAGGCTAGCGGCAGGCACCCCCAAAATGACCAGGTACTGACCACGGAGAGGTGAATGGCCAATTTTAGATATACTGTATGTTTTTGATGGTGCTGACAACGAAAATGAGATTTATTTTGAATTTCATGTGGGGGAACATTGTCAAAATCGCAATTTTACCCCAAAAATATTCTTCTTCTTTCTCATAATCCTTAGTGCCCTTCAGGGCGTCGGATGTCGGGTTCCGCCTTTTATCCACTTCTTCCAATTGCTTCTATTGGTGGCCAGGTTCTTCATATCCCTCATACTGATGTGTCTCCTTTCACCTATATCTTGGATCTGGTCCATCCATGTCTTCCTCGGCCTTCCCTTTTTTCTTTTGTTTCCCATTTTGGCTTCATGTACCTTCTTTGTAAGTCTATTTTGCTCCATTCGTTGTATGTGTCCAAACCAGCTTAATTGTTTGTTTTCGATCTTCCTAATTATCGGTTCCTGTTCCAGCTCTCTTCTTATATCTTCATTTCTGAATCTGTCAAACTTCGTAACTCCGGCTATTTTTCTCATGTATTTCATCTCGGTCGCGTTTATCATTGATTCATGTTTCTTTTGGACAATCCATGTTTCCGCCCCATATATCATTATCGGATTTACTATGCTGTTATATACTCTGAGTTTAGTTTTGTTGCTTATTTCTGACTTTCCAAAAATTGTATTATTTAAAGAGTAATACACGCTAGTTGCCTTCTTCAGTTTATTACTTATTGCCAAGTCCGTTTTCCCATCATCTGTTATTATATTTCCCAGATATTCAAAAGTAGATACATGTTCTATTACTTTTCCCCTTACTATTATATTAGTATTCCTTTCTCTTTTCTCATCTTCATTTATTATCATAAGTTTTGTTTTGTTGAGGTTCATTTCCATTTTTAATTTATGTATCTCTTTTTGCCAAATATCTATTAGTTCCTAAAATAGAAAAAAATAAAATCACGTTTTTTGCGTTTACCTCGCTACAACTGTGTTACATTTTAATATTTTTCTCTAAAATTTTTACAGTATATAGCTCTAACATTTATAAAGACAACGGTACCTGTTTCAAGCTTTTATTCGTATCTTGATAAAGATTATGAATTTTTCAAAGGAAAAGGTGCGGATTTGAGCATTGCAAAGTTTAATCGCAAAAGTTGAGTGACGAAATTTAAAATTTAGCCTTTTAATCACGTTTATGTTAAAACAGAGAGTACGAAGAAGTTTTCTGGAGAATTTGAGATCAAAATGTTTTATAGAAAAAAAAATATTGCAACTTTTATTATCGACATTAGAAATCCCCAATATAATGGTTATTTTTCGAGATACTGACCATGGGTGGTGAATGGCTAATATTGGTCTTAGATTATGTTTTTAACGGTGTTGAAAACGAAAATGAAATTTATTTTAAATTTTAGGTGGAGAATATTGTCAAAATCGCAATTTTACCATAAAAATAAAAAAAATTAAATCACGTTTTTTTTTTCGTTTAACTCGCTACAACTCTGGTGCATTTTAATATTTTTTTCTTAGGTTTGTACACGATATGTTGCTCACTTTTTTAAAGACAACGGTATCTGTTTTAATATTTTAGTCTTATTCTAGTAAAAGTTACGAATTTTTTAAAGTACAAGGTGCAGATTCGTAAATTGCAAAGTTTAATAGCAAAAGTTGAGTGGCAAAATTTAAAATTTATCTTATTAATCACGTTTATGTTAAAGCACAGAGTACAAAGAAGTTTTCTGGAAAGTTTTAGTTACAAATGTTTAATAGAAAAAAAATGGCGCTACTTTTGGGTGTCCCCGAAAATAGTGCGTTATTTTAAGGTATGGATATAATACACAATTTAGAACAAAAAAGTGCTATAACATTTTTTTTTAAAGTTAACCGTTTTCAAGAAAATAATTACATTGTTTTCCATATAAGTGAATTTTTATTTTCATAAATTTGAATGACATGGCAACGTAGCCTAGAAGAACTTGTTGTGACTGTGGAAATTGAACCTAATAACCCCATGTTTATTTACTTTAAGGTGTGATTTTTGGGGTTGTTGACATCGTAGGTATGCAAAATAATGGATATGGATTTGGTTGATATTTACATTATTTTACCTACCAGATGCAACTGACCTACAAACCTACTTTTTTAATCTTTAGATTTTTGAGTTGCGCGTTGTTGCCAGACTTCAATTTGCATATCAAAATGTATTTTCATTTTTTGGTCAAACGGATCAATTTAGAAAAAAATGTTATAAGACTTTTTTGCTCTACATTGTGCCTTCTACCTATACCTTTAAGGAACGTGCTATTTTCGGGGACACCCTGTATAGACGTTATACATCCCCAAAATAACGCCTATTTTTCGAGATACTGACCATGGGCGGGACCTAAAAATGAAAAAAAAAGTGAAGTCACGAATTTTTACGTTTAATTCGCTATAACTGTGTTTCATTTTAATATTTTTTTCTAAAAAAAGGGTCATGTTTTCGGGAGGAATTATGATCGGTAAAAAAATATTTTAATTTTCATCCAATTAACTTTAATAGCTCGCAGGTATGTTAATTTGGTTCTATAACCTGTAGTTAGGCTCCTGAGAGATGCGACGTTAGTTCAGAGAAATAAGGAAAAAAATATCCTGTTCGTGACACAACCCCCTCCAGGCCAAAACCAAATTTTTTGGGTAGTATGGACATCTATAATAATAACCTATATGTTTCCTACAGCGGATTTTGATGATATACATAGTTATAAACAAATGAAAATCAAAAAACGGTAAATTTTTAACTTTTTCGTCTATTACCAAAAACTTAAGCATTTTAAACAAATTTGAGAGTAAGAAACTTATAAATCGTATAAAAAATTTCAATATGGCGTTCGCTGAATATGTCTATCCTCATTGGTTGCTTAGAAAATGGCAAAATAAATCATAAATTTTGAGTTTTTTAAATATTCATAACTTATGTAAAAATTAACTTAGAACCTTCTTATTACACGGAATGCTGAGACTTATGGTGCTTAAATCATACCCTAAATTTCAAAGCAATTGGTCAAAAAGTTATTTAATTTGTTTATCCCAAATTAATTTTGTTTGCAAAACCATAAGTCAGAAAATGATGATGTTACAATAATACTTTGAATAGTTTATGAAAAAGGAAGATTTACACTATTAATTTAATTAAAAAAAATGACAAAAAATAATTCTAAATATTGCAAAATTATTTTGCAAGAACATGTGAATTAAAAAAAGGGGGTGCTAACTTCGTCCCTAATTGTCATAGGACAATTGTTTTTCCACCTACCTCTACCGAAAGTATACTTTTCCTCACCTGATTGTAGGGAGCAAAGTCGTACTTTTCCTACCTAGGGAGGGAAAGTACTTTTCCTCCATAGGGAGGAAAAGTAAAAGTGACGTCATGGTATGTTATTGATGAAATAACTTATTGACGCCCTATACAATATTCTATTATCTATTACGAAGTATCTATACACTTTAACGTTTATTTATAGAGCACCCTGTATTTTGCAGAATTGTGAAAACAGTAAATTAATTGTTATTTTGATTTAACAATGTTTACATTAATAATTTGACTTTATACAGTTGACAGTTGTTGTTATACTGTACCTACTTGTTAGTTTTAGTGCTCTAATAAATTTTGTCAGTTAGTTACATAAATCAATTATTTAAAAATGAAAAAATTACTTGATATTTGAGGAAGGTGGAAAAACCATATGTATATGCTTTTTTTCATGAGCATCTTTCAGTGCGTCACAGTTTTTCGATTTCATTCTAACGCATTAAATTGTATGTGACAGAAAAAAACGCACGTCGAAAAAAAAATTATTTACGAATTATATAATATATCTACGAATATAATCTGTACAATTTATAAGACTATATAAATCAAAGAAAATACTATTTTATAAATGCAATAAACACAATTGATTTGTTTTTATGCCAACTTGCAAATAAAATGTGACAACTGTCAGGTTTAACTAAAATGTCATGTCACTAATATGTATATTATCACGGACTTACCTTTTTTTTTATCATTTGTGACGCACTGAAAAATGCTCATGAAAAAAAGCATAACATGGGAGTAAAGTGTCTTTTCCTCCCTCGAACGATTACTGTAAACTTCATTCTCGGGAGGAAAAGTAGCACTTTCCTCCCTTGTTATACAAATAGCTATTTCTTTCTAAATGTGTATAAAAATTCAGTCTTTCTAAATATGAGAAAATAATTTTTCTACGGGTAACTGGTAAAAAGTTATTCCAATTGTTTATAAGTAAGCAAAAAATCGACATGTTTTTGCAAAATAATTTTACACTGTTTAAAATTACTTTTTGTCATTAACTGTTTAAAATTACACTGTTTAAAATTACTTTTCGTCATTTACCTCCGCTACGCGTCGGACAGTAAACTTCATTCTCGGGAGGAAAAGTAGCACTTTCCTCCCTTGTTATACAAATGGCTATTTCTCTGGACTATGTAGGAAAATTTAATTCAGCATTAATTCGCTTAAAATAATAAAAAATATCAGCTAATGGTTATAAGTTGGGTTGAGTGTATATATGTTACCGTTAAAACCCGATTTCAGTTAAAACCCGAATTTACTAGGAAAAACTAGTTTTAACTATGAGCTTTAGACAATTCTAGTTTTAACTAGTCAAAACTAGATTTGACTGCTATATTCAGTTAAAACTAGAAATCCCGAACGGATTTCATTTAGAGTAGTATATACTAGTTCAAAATAGCTTTTTTCGAATTACGGGCGAATACCAGTTACAATTATTGTTGCAAGAGACAATTACGGCTTGGTCGGGGTAGTGTTAATGACGAAGGCGGCCGGTCGATCGGTAGCAAAGTAGTGTGTGAAACTGTTGATTGCTTTGCATCGTTTTTATTAGTTATATTACAGCACTGTGTATTATTCACCATTAGTGATAATATCGAAGATCAGAGTGAGAGCAGAGATATAAGAACGTGAAAAGAACGTGTTTTGGAAATGATTTTACAAATGGAAGAGACAGAGAAGAAAGAAAGTCACTGCAATGTTGTGACCAAAGCATATATAATAAATTAATGGTCGAAGTGCAAGATGCGGAACTGTCTGCCAAGAAAACACCATTACAAAATCGAAGACTAAAATGATTTAGAATTGTTGAAGTTAACGAAATAAAAAAGTTAGCTTCTAAAATTGATCCCATCAAATTTTTCATAGAAATCGGGATAGGTTCAAGACTGAAACCGCCAGAAAATAGGCAAATATAACTTTTTATTGATATGATCAATACTTTTATACCAATATGTGAAACCTGCCAACGAAAGAAGAGTAAAAATATACAAACGAATAGAGGTTTTGTGTCGAAACCTATATTGCATTCACAAATGAATAGTCGCTGTCAGGTAGATTTGATCGATGTGCAATCACAAGAGAATCGCATATAAACTACTCTAAATGAAATCCGTTCGCGATTTCCAGTTTTAACTGAATTTAGCAGTCAAATCTAGTTTTGACTAGTTAAAACTAGAATTGTCTAAAGCGCTTAGTTAAAACTAGTTTTTCCTAGTAAATTCGGGTTTTAACTGAAATCGGGTTTTAACGGTAACATATACACCTTATATAAATACTTGCAAAATTTAGCTCCTAATTTTCATCTCGTGCTCTGATATTGACATCCCATCTCACATCTCACTTTTCATATAACACGAATTTGGCTCGCAAATCTTACGTTATAACTTTCCAATTTTCATTTTCATCTCGTAACTTAAACTACAGTATACAATATCGCGCCCGCCGCTTGGCGCTTGCTTATGCTTATATCATCCAAGAGTTTAATGGTTTTGACATTAAATTCGCTAAACATCTATCATAGCTGTTAACGTCACCGGAGAAATAGCTGCTAACGTAAATTATTCTTGACAATATTGTGTGTGAATTTCAACTTGGTTTCCACATATTTAGCCCTGGATACGAGACTGTTTATTTATTGCTTTGCACCGCGATCTGGACAGGAAAAATTAACATACGTTTCTGGGGCTAAAAAATAATCAATATTTAATATCCTTGAAATCTGTTTGAATATAAAACATCTCTACCGGAAAATAACTCAAGATAATTTTATACGAAGACGTCTTACATTTACTGTATAGAAGACACATACAGTCGGAAAAATGAAATAATACCCATGAACGATCACATCAATCACTTATTTTGTATTTGCTGTCTTTTTCTACAAATAACAACCGTTTGTTAGAGAAAAAGACAGCAAATACAAAATAAGTGATTGATGTGATCGTTCATGGGTATTATTTCATTTTTCCGACTGTACCAATCAACATTATAAAAACCATCGAAAACATCTACTTTCATAAACGAATACAGGCAAAGATAAATGGAAAACTAACGCAGTTTATACCAGTACAAAGCGGAGTCAGACAAGGTGACTCGTTAAGCCCACTGTTCTTTAATATAATAATGGACGAAATAATAGAAGAAGTACGTAAAGGTCATGGTTACAGATTGGGGAACAAAGAAATCCAAATATTATGTTATGCAGACGACGGCGCAATAATTGCCGAAACAGAAGACGATCTCCAAAGATTAACACACATCTTCAATACAACAGCCAAGAAATACAATATGATAATATCAGCAGAAAAAAACCAAATGTATGACACCCACTACGGTGTAAAATCGAAATTGATGGGAAAATAATAAAGCAGGAAGTAAGGTTTAGATATCTAGAAATAGATATAACCAGTGACGGAGATGTTGAAGAGGAAGTACGACAACAAAGCTTAAAAGCAAGTAAAGCGGCGGGATCTCTTAATGCCACAATCTTTAAGAACACACACCTAAGACAAGACACAAAAACAAGAATCTATAAAGCAGCAATTAAACCTACATTGACATATACGGCGGAGACAAGACCTGACACATCTAAAACGAGACGACTACTAGAAACAACAAGATAAAAATACTGCGACAAATATTAGGGAAAAGTCTGTTGGAGAGGGAGAGAAGCGAAAACATGAGAAGATCATGCAATGTAGAAGACATAAATGGATGGGTGACAAAAAGGAAACAGGAGTGGAACAAACACATTAGTAGAATGGCAAAGGATAGGATAGTACGAATAGCACGAGATAAGTCACCAAATGGACGAAAAAGTATTGGCAGACCAAGAAAAAGATGGTGCGATATCTTAAACAATTTAGGAGGCTAATACTGAAGACGAAACAGGCTTTAAAGCCTACACACAAGAAGGAAGAAGAAGAAGAAGAATTTTATACAGGATATTGCTCAGAATTTGTTTATAAAGACTCTAATAGGTAGAATATAGATTGCTTAATATTCTGTGAGCTCTTTTACTCCACATAACGTGGTAGATAGCCCGATCAAAGAACAATCTTACCGCAAAAAAAATAAAGGAAGGATGAACATTTGGGAATAGGTAGTTAAAATTGTCTATTATTATATAAGAAAAAGTTTACAATCTACATCCCCCCCATTTTTCAAAAATAGAGGGGAATACCCCCCTCTCGAAGGTGAAAAATATAGTCCGGAATTGGATAAAATGACTAATTCTAAGCAACTTTTGTTCTATAGAGTTTTTTCCCTAAGTCAATACTTTTCGAGTTATTTGCAAGTGAATATGTTCATTTTTAACAGAAAAAAACATGTTTTTGGACGGTTTTTTTTTTCCAGAAAAGTAAGTATTTCAGCAAAAAAAAATATTCTTAGCAAAAATATAGCTTATAAAAAACTGAAAAAAATGGTGTATGCTTGAGGTCTGTAGACCCAGTAGAAGCAGAGTTGTAGCTAATGAAAAGTAGGTTCTTCTTCATAAAATTTCAAATCGAATATTTCAATGTGAAATAACCCAAAAACGGAGCACTTTTCGGGGAAATTCGTTTCAACTTTTTTAAAGTGTTTAAGAAAAGAAATATTTTTGTATTTTAAAAAAATTTGTAACATTAAAAGTAAGTGAGTTACGCTCGAAATATTGTTGGTCTCTTTTATTTTTTGGTAAAAAAATCGCGAAAATCACCCCCTAATTAGCATCACAAATAAATTTTACCGTTACCACTTCACAAGTTACTTTGCATATGTATTATTTATATGATCTGTAAGTTTCATCGGTTCAAAGTGCATATTTTTGAAAAAGCTGTAGTTAAAATGGCTTGAACGAGTAACTAATCACGAGTTTAGGCAAATTTTGAATAGCCATAGCATAATAAATTTTAGTATAACAAGAAAACAAAAAAGAAAAAATATTCAGAGAAGCAAAACGTACATTTTATTACTCTTTAAGATTTTTGGTATTACTAATAATTTGTAAGTTAATTCCATGAACAATCCTATTTTTTTTCAAAATTTAAAAAAATGTTTTATTTTAAACCCAATTTTTTTCAAAACTGAGCACTTTGAAACAATGAAACTTATAGATAATATAAACAATACATAAGTAAAGTAACTTGTGAAGCGGTTACGATTAATTTTATTTGGGAAGCTAATTAGGGGGTGATTTTCGCGATTTTAGTACCAAAAAATAAAAGGGGGCCGACAATATTTTGAGCGTAACTCACTTATTTTTAATGTTAGAAATTTTTTTAAAAAACAAAAATTAACCTTTTTTAAACACTTTAAAAAAGTTGTAATTAATTTTCCCTGAAAAGTGCTCTGTTTTTTGGTTATTTCACATTGAAATATTCGGTTTGGAATTTGACGAAGAAGAACCTACTTTTCATTAGCTACAACTCTGCTTATACTGGGTCTGCAGACCTCGCACCGAGAGAACAATTTCTTTTCTCCTAAAACACCGATTTCTTTGAGCAATATTTCTTAAATTTAACATATCCTATTAACTTAAACATACCGGTTCACATATAAAGAAACGAGTTTTTTAAACACACCTCAATAATTTCTTACAGATAATTTCTTCAATACTAAGAAATGCATTAATGGTTACATTTAATTTTTTTTTATCCTAAAGTTTTTATTTCTTAAATTGAAAACTACAAATATTTTGCAGTATAAGAAATATAGTGTTAAGTTAATCCATATTTATATTTGTGAACAAGAAATTTTCTTGCAATCAAATAAATATTTTAAACCACAAGAAATAATTATTCAGAAATACCCTCTGTAGTAACTGTGGTTATAAAGTAAAAACTTTGTCATTAATGCCGAAATGTTACTTGCAAAGAGATTTTCTTCCACAAAAGAATTGCGCAGATTAACTATTTATGATTTAGTCGTCAGTGTTTGTCAAGATGGCGTGATATGTTCATGCTAATATAGATGGATGTTGGATTTATTGGTGTACTTTAAAAATTAACGGATATTTTGAAGGTACGTACATACATAGGTATTAAATAAAAGTAAATTGAGTAATTTAAGATGTAATAATAATATTGTTGCGTATCCGAATGGTTAAAATAGAAACATAATAGTATCTTTATATGCTTTTTAGGTATAATGATGGACGACTCTGAAATAAAGGAGCTTATTATTCCAACTAGGAAATATGCCACAATTTAAAGCTGGGACAGAATGATATAATATATAGCTTCAGAACAATATTAAGAAAGGAGTTATTAACCAACTGCAGGGCCTTCCAGAAATGATAGAACCTCATACATGTAAGTACCTTTTTAAAAATGTTTATACTTATGCATCAACCATAATAGGTTTCTTGAATGTATCGTCTTCTATAAAAATATACAATACAACGCTATATCAAACATGGCGGGTGCAACGCTGAGGATTTTTTCTGTTAATTTATTTGAGATAAAGAAATCAGTTAGTCTAAAAGAAATATATGTTTATGGTTAAGAAATGTTATTGCCGAAAACCGTGAATTAGTTAATATGTATTAAATGACTTAGATGTAAACTAATAATACTTTCCCGTAATAAAATGTCTTAATGATTAGGTATGCTGTCTCTTTTAGATTATAAAAATTAAGAAAATTACATATTATTATGTCTGCTTCAATGTTTTACATTGGTTGTATTTTCCCTCTTGTTTTAGCTAAACAATGTTTATTGTGTGACTTAATATTATACAGATAAATAATTAATATTTCATTAACAAAAAGAAAAAAAAATAAACAAAGATGTATAGGTTAAATAATGCCATGTTTGAACTAAATATGATTGATTATTATTAGTAATTATAGTTCTTATGTGGGGCCGTGTATTTTTTTTTGTATTTGCTAAATTTGTCAAAATAAATATCTATATCTTTATAAAAAAATTTTATTAAAGTAAGTTTACTCTTTCTACATAATGATTTTGTTTTAGTGAATTGCTGATATTCAAAGTGCTATTAACAAAAGAAGGAAAATTTGAGGAAGTTGGATTTGCCTCTCCATCCCTTTATTGTTGTGTAGAAGTCAGTGGTTTAAGAGTGGAGAAAATATTTGTATGTAATAATAACGTTTTATATCTTGTTTTATTAATAAATAATGATTTTACCTTAACACAATGATTTATTTCGCCGTATGTAATATCACTTTATTTTCAAGAAATATTAACTTAACTCTAAATATACGTTTATCTCTGCGAAATATATTTCTTAACATTAAATAAATTAATTATTAATAGTAAAATAATAATATTCCTTACTAAGAAATATTATTGCTCAGAAAGAATAGTTTTCTAATGTGTAGAAAATATATTTTTATGACTAATAAAATTAATTAACATCAAGTGTAATTTGTTTCTGATAAATGGATTTGAAGTTTGCCAGAAAGTGATAGTTCAATCATGTTTAAGATATATTTCTTTGGCTGTAGTAGAATTTATTTGAAATATTTTAGAAAATTATATCCTACATACAAAGATATATTTCTTAGGCAATATGCCAAGTCGATCTTTCTTAAATATTAATAAAGTTTCTTTATGTCAAGAATTTTTTTCTCTCGGTGCGCGTGTACACAATTTTTTTCAATTCTTAGAAGGTATATTTTTACTAAGAATATTTATTTCGCTAGAGTACTTACTTTTTGAGTTATCTGCGAAAGGCCGTCCATAAACATGTTTTTTTTTTGTTAAAAATGAACATATTCACTCGCAAATAACTCGAAAAGTATTGACTTAGTGAAAAAACTCTATAGAACAAAAGATGCTTAGAATTAGTCATTTTATCCAATTCCGGGCCTATTTTGAGCGTATATTTTTTTACTCACGAGAAAATATTTTTCACCCCGTATTTCCCAATTTTTGTAAAATGGAGGGGATGTAGAGTTGTATACTTTTTCTTATATAATAATAAACAATTTCAACTACCTATTTCCAAATTTTCATCCTTCTTTTATTTTTTTGAGGTTTTCGTAAAATTTTGTGTTCCCTGATCGGGCTAAGATTAGTGCGCATAATATTCTTTAGGCTTTTTTACAGAGATTATTATCTTTTTTGCTTTGCCTATTTTTACTCTGTAGTTTGCAATTTCCATTTTATTCTTAAGGTTCCATCTTCTATCGAATGTTGTGTATTAACATGGCAATTATTATTTTACTTACAGCAGCTGTAAATAGTTGGCAAGAACTCATACTAAACCATTCCCTTAGATTTCGTAACCACGAGGTTCGTCTTACATCTCCCTTACCTTTTATTTTTTCCTCTATAATCAAACTCAGCAGACTATAATGAGTATGTACCTCTCACTATGTATTGGACAGAAAAATACAAATATTCAAAAATTTGTATTTCACAATACATAAATCGGTCTACCATGCTTAAACAAAGATACCATTAAGAATACTTTAAATTTCTAATACCGATACGTATAGGTTGTTAAATACACACTTTCTTTTGTTTCTGTGATCGGTTTCTGTTCCGTCTCCTTATAGTTTAGTTAATTTTAGTTTTTTCGATTTTATTTTACGATGTAAATTCATATCAGACCATTCTTATTAATTGGTAAATTATTTTCCAGAAATCTATTAAAAGATTAAAATACGTTCATTCTTACCCATATTTCTGGGTAACATTTATCATAATCCTCTTTAGAAAGTAGGTATTTGGAAAGTTATGCGAGTGAAGCGATATCGTCAGCTTCTGAGAAGGACAGTGATGCCGATTAGTTAATTACGTTTTTTCCAAAGTGAAATTTTGTAGGACAGATATAGACATTTTTTGTTTTCCCCGTCACCAGGGGATTTCTGGTCGAGAGCCGTTTTGTAATTTTAGTAGTGTAGTAGCGAGCGAAAATTAGATCTGTAAACAAGTATAGCAATCAATTAAGAGTTCTATCGAAAAGTGTCGTCGCATATTATTTTAATTTGCTAAAGTAATATTTTATAGCAACGTATCATCATCCAGCCTCAAAAGTCCACTGCTGAACATAGGCCTCCTTCCCTCGTTTCCAACCCCATCTATCCTGCGCCGCCCTCATCCAGTTTTTATTCACCTTTCTTAAGTCGTCAGTCCATCTTGTAGGCGGTCGACCGACGCTTCTCTTGTCTTCTCTTGGCCTCCATTCCAATAACCTCTTCGTCCATCGCCCATCTGTCATTCTGGCTACGTGTCCTGCCCATCTCCACTTCAACCTGGCTATCCTCTCGATGACGTCAGTCACCTTTGTTCTTCTCCTGATTTCTTCGTTTCTGATTTTGTCTCGCAGAGTTATTCCTAACATTGACCGCTCCATTCTTCTCTGCGTGACTCTTAGTTTGGTAGCCGAGGCTTTAGTTAAGGTAAGTGTTTCTGATCCGTACGTCAAGACTGGGAGGACGCACTGATCGAATACCTTTCTCTTTAGACATGTGGGTAACTCACTTTTAAAAGTTTCACTCAGTTTTCCAAATGCTGCCCACCCAAGACCGATTCTTCTCTTCAGCTCATGAGTCTGGTTATCCCTGCCAATCGTAATTTCATGTCCCAGGTATTTATATCTATCTACGAGTTCTATTTCCTTCCCACCAATACTGATGTTCTGG
This sequence comes from Diabrotica virgifera virgifera, assembly GCF_917563875.1. Taxonomy (NCBI): domain Eukaryota; kingdom Metazoa; phylum Arthropoda; class Insecta; order Coleoptera; family Chrysomelidae; genus Diabrotica; species Diabrotica virgifera. The sequence continues at coordinate 17,722,416 of NC_065443.1, forward strand.
TTGGGTACCAAATTTGTCATTATTTTTGTTTTTGAGATGTTTATATTTAAACCTACATTTTCTGTAGCTACAACGAGTTCTTGTACCATCTCTCTTGCCATACCTAGATCCTCAGCTACTATGACTATATCATCGGCGAAACGTAAGCTGTTTAGGTATTCTCCATCTATTTTTATTCCCTTTGTCATCCAATCCAAACTCTTGAAAGCATGTTCTAAGACCGTATTAAAAAGTTTAGGTGACATTGGGTCTCCTTGTCTAACCCCCCGTTCTATTTTTATGCGATTACTGTTAGTATGCAATTTGACAGTGGTTGTTGCCTGTAAGTATATTTTGTGTAATAATTTTGTATACCTATAATCTAGCCTGCATTCTTTAAGCGCCTGTAATATTTTGCTAAGTTCAACTGTGTCAAAGGCTTTATGAAAATCGATAAAAACTAGAACTAGGGGTTTATTGTATTCCACTACTTTCTCTATCAGGGTTTTTATACTTTGTAGATGGTCATTTGTTCCGTAATTTTTTCGGAATCCTGCCTGTTCTCTTGGTTGATAAGTCTCTAACTTTCTTTCCATTCTCTTAACTATTATTCGCGTAAATAACTTATATAAATGGCTGAGGAGGCTAATCGGTCTGTAATTCTCTAAATTGGCTTTATCTCCTGCTTTGTGTAATAGAATCATAGTAGCGTTGTTCCAGTCTGTTGGAATATTGGCGTTGTGAAGGCAGATATTGAAAAGTTGTTTAATTTTTTCAAGTAGTATATTTCCTCCAATTTTTAGTGCTTCTGATACTATTCCATCTTCACCTGGGGTTCGATTATTTTTCATTGTCTTCAGAGCCTCTTTGATTTCTGATTTTGTTATATCGGGCATTAAATCCGATCCTTGATTTAATACCCCAGTTTTTACTGTAATTGGAGGTTGCGCATTGTCATCTTTTTTTCTTGATTTGTATAACTCTGTGTAGAACTCTTCGACTATTGTTAATATTTCATCTCTGTTTGTAGTTTCTTTTCCAGTTCTGTTTCTTAGTTTGTTGATTTCTATTTTTCCTTTTTGTACGCTTACGTTCTTCAAAACTTTCATGTTCTTATTTTGCTCTATTGCTTGTTTTGTTTTTTCTACATTGTAGTTTCTTATGTCTTTTCTTATTGACTTTGTGATAGTCTTATTTATTTGATTTAGCGCTTCTTTGCTGGAACTTGTATCTCCTTTCATCTGTCGTCTTAGTTCTATAAGGGTTTTAGTAGGTTGACTTAGTTTTTCATCTTTTTGGTTTGTTGGACAGTATTTAGTTTGAGCCTGTTGTATTGTGGTGATTATTTGCTTGTTCAGTATATTAATGTCTGTTGTTGTAAAGCAACGTATACTCACGGTAAACTAATCGTGGATCAAACAGTTTCAATTACAAAAGTGCATTCTTAAGCAAGATACCAAATAACAATACCACTTAAGCCTCTTTTCTTTCTAATCAGCATTCCCTTTTCTCAATTTTTTTAGATCACACAAAGATAAAACTCTCCCATTCAGCGTTTAAAGAATACGATTATCCTGCTAAGGACAAAAATATCCTCTAAGCGAATTATGTCATGCCTGGAAGTTGGAAACAAAGAGCACGTAGAGTTCGAAAAACACTCTGGTGGTCCATAAGTATCCGAAATAAAGACGTCGAATTCAGCCCACAGGACCGGCTGGAGTTAATTGAAAAATAACGTATTTCCGTAGTATTTCGGCTTTTAATTGAAAATAAATTATTCGGAAATTGGATAAAGTCAATAAAAAAACACAAAACTATAGAAAACATGGATGGAGACTCCGTCGCATGGAAAATTAATCTAAGGAAGAGATAGGGTTTTACTAAAAATATCGTATTTTTCTTCTTATTCAGCCTGTTTGCATCTACACCTCTTCGGGAATCCTAATTTCTTTATTTTATATCGAATATCATTTTAATATTTAATTTATTTCGGGTAGAATAAGTTTTAGATAATTTAATAATTATATTTAGTGGCTGTTCTCTGCCCTCTTTAAAAATGATGCAGAATAACCTTGTGTGTCTTCTAATTTATATAAATGCTCAATATCAATTTTTACTCATCCACAAGCACAAATATCGCTTTGCGCATTATATACAAATTAGGGTGGTTCGAAAAAAACTTTTTTTTTATTTCAGACCGCTATAGTGCGCAAAAGTTGCCATTGGTATAGACTTGAAAAAAGCACTAATTATTATTTTTTTATTAATTTGTCTTCCGGTCGCGCAATGCCATCGAAGTTAGCAAAAATTGTGAAAAACCTTAATTTTTGATATATTTTTTTTTAACAGGCCAGATGGTTTTAATTGCGTTCGTATACCATGAATTAACTACTAAAAGTATGTAAAATCAATATAAATGCACTTATTATACATTTGTTTCATATCTTCCGGTCGCGCAACATAATACAAAATGAGTAAAATTAGCAGTTTTTGCAAAATTTCAAAGTTTGACTGTTTGGTACAGTTTAATCATACGACTTTTAGAGATGGTATAGTTTAATTTAATTACAATAATATATTTAAAATCCAAGCATATAAGATAAATTTTGATATTCAAGTGGAATTTGGTCGCGCAGCTTCGTCAAAAACAGCAGACTACCGAGAGACGAGGCGAAAGTGACGAATGCCAGCGAAGCGCGCGCTGCCACAAATAAAGATACATGTGGGAATACCTCTACAATGGAGTATTTGTCTTCTCCATTACAACAAACTGCCATTCCACCACCTTTTCCAACACTTAGATGAAAATACAACAGGCCCAATAGGATATTCCGGACCAATTGGAAAGGCCCTACCTGATTGTGAAAGACTACCACTTATTGAGTTTAATCCTATTGATTGTGAGATTCCAAAAGTTGACAAGGGTATTCTTAGCAAGCACCAATAATTGTACTTGCTTGAGATATCAGAAGTCATCAAGTCAGAACATTGTTCAGAAGATTTTGTAGTGGGTACGTGATCCTATCCCAACGTCACATTCAAGATGGCTTACTACTGCAAACCGAGTTTTGCGTTTCTACATCAGTGTGTCCAACCCTTCTGAAAATCTGAGAGAGATTGTCATATTCATTCCCAAATGTTATAATATGCCTATGTGGTTTGCCACAAAAATAAACCACAAATTCGCAGATGGGCCTAGACATGATTACAAAATCATTGGATATTCAAGGTACTTACCAGAAGAGCTTCTTCAAGTTGTTGATCCCGTTTTACAACGGAATGCTTACTTTGCCCATCCCGAAAATTTACTTTTGGCTATGGTAACTGATGACAGAATCCATATCCGAGAGCTGGGCTTTAGGCGTATCATGAAGGAAACGCTAGCAATATCTGAAAGTGACTCTATTAGAATCTTTAAACCACCAAACTTAAACTTTGAAGCTAAATAGTATTACGAAATTATCAAATGGAACACCAGTACACTGACTCCCCTCTACTGCTAAGAACATTGACTAATAAAGAGATAAAACAGTATGTGAGCAATGACTTCAAGCCTGTTATGAGTGTAGATACTTTGCCATGCCATACACAGGCAGTTGAAAGATGCGTTAAGCTAGTGACCGTAGCTTCAAGTAAAGTGTGTGGACGCAGTTCCAGCGATGCCAACTATTAAAATCAACAACAACTAGTAGTCTTTCACAATCAGGTAGAGCCTTCCCAATCGGTCCGGATATCCTATAATGCCTGTTGTATTTCCATCTAAGTGTTGGAAAAGGTGGCGGAATGGCAGTTCGTTGTAATGGAGAAGACAAATACTCCATTGTAGAGGTCTTTCCACATGTATCTCTATTTGTGGCTGTGCGAGCTTCGCTGGCATTCGTCACTTTCGCCTCGCCTCTCGGTAGTCTGCTGTTTTTGACGAAGCTGCGCGACCTAATTCCACTTGAATATTAAAATGTATCTTAGATGCTTGGATTTTAAATATATTATTGTAATTGAATTAAACTATAGCATCTCTAAAAGGCGTATGATTAAATCGTACTAAACAGTCAAACTTTGAAATTTTGCAAAAACTACTAATTTTACTCATTTTATATTAGGTTGCGAGACCTGAAGATATGAAACAAATGTATAATAAGTGCATTTATATTGATTCTACATACTTTTAGTAGTTAATTCATGGTATAAGAACGCAATTAAAACCATCTATTCTGTTTAAAAAAAAATTTGAAAAATTAAGGTTTTTCACAATTTTTGCTAACTTCGATGGCATTGCGCGACCGGAAGACAAATTAATAAAAAAATAATAATTAGTGATTTTTTCAAGTCTATACCAATAGCAACTTTTGCGCACTATAGCGATCTGAAATAAGAAAAAAAAATTTTTTCGAACCACCCTAATACCAATTAACATGCTCCGTTGAGTACCTTTAGGACAGAAGGTACTACTCTACGATTTCGCTTCCGGGCTTTAACGGTGAAACAGCTCCCGAATTCCGAACCTTTCGTGATTTTTGACGGTACCGTCGCACGTGAATCGTGAATTCCATTGAAGGAGTCCATTAAAAGGAGCGGTGATGCATTGAGTAATCACAGAAAACAGAAGGTACGACTCTACGATTTCGCTTCCGGGCTTCAACGGTGAAGCAACTCCCGAATACCGAACCTTTCGTGATTTTTGACGGTACCGTCGCACGTGAATCGTGAATTCCATTGAAGGAGTCCATTAAAAGGAGCGGTGATGAATTGAGTAGTCACCCTTGGGTCTGCATAGTTTACCAAATCCTAAAGAACACCAATTTTTAAGGCAAGTGATCTGCGCATAGCTTGTGGAACCATAGTATTTTAAAAACAATTTTTTTTCAAGTTAGTTTTCATATTTTCTACAGTTTTCATACAAAAGGCTTCCCATGAGTTCTCCATTATTGTGTGTTTTATGCTATTTGGTGATAGTTTCTCTCCTCATTTTTGCCTTGATGTTGTCTAGCCATCGTTTTTGTGGTCTTCCTCTACTACGATTTTGCTCGCGTGGTCTCCAATGTACAATGTTTCTCGTCCACCTTTGGCGTCACACTTTGGGCCCTTCCGAATTGCAAAGAAAGAAATGTCACGGATGAACTACAGCCATCTAACGAATAACAAAGTTAGGTATCAATCGAAGTAGCACAGAACACGACAATAAATATTGTTCATATACCACCAGATAGACAATAGGTGGATTACTTTCTTTGGTTACACCTCCTGAGATTTTCAAAATTTATAAATCATACAGGATGCCGAGGAAATTAAGAGGATATGGGACTACTGATGAGGGGGAAAAGACCTCCGAAATCGGTATAGACTCTTCCTGCACTCTCCGATTTCGCCAGATTACTCTTTTGTAGAAGTATTAAGGAATCTTTCTTGTTGGAACTTTTACCACGCTGAGTAGATGAGTTGTGAATTATTTAAAATTCTCTATTCTTAATTTCCTCGGCATCCTGTATGATTTATAAATTTTGAAAATCTCAGGAGGTGTAACCAAAGAAAGTATTCCACCTGTTGTCAATCTGGTGGTATGGGAACGATATTTATTGTCGTTTTCTGTGCTACTTCGATTGATAACTTACTTTGTTTTTCGGTAGATGGCTCTAGTTCGTCCGTGGCATTTCTTTCTTTGCAATTCGGAAGGGCCCAAAGTGTGATGCCTGGGGAAATCGGAGAGAACCCAGCTAACAGTGTTCGTATATATAACGTCAAACAAACGTCAACATTTTGGGAGAAGTTACGACAAAAGTTACATCAAATTTTACCTAAAATATACGTAAAAAAGTCACAGCGATGTTACGTAACAATTTTACGTTATTTCTACGTAACCTTTTTAACGTCACAAAAACGTCACTTCAAGGAGAATTTTCGGTATAAATGATATTTATAAATAGGACTTAAAATTATTGTGTAAATAAAACCACATAGCTGATGCTGACACATTTATTAAATATTTGAAATAAACATCTATTATATATTTGACTTTTATGTGAGAGAAAGAGACAAAATTATTAATAGCTACCTATTTTATATTACAATACATAAACATACCCTTGAAGTAATCTTCATTCGTAAACTGCACACTTTCATATAAGGACTAGGCTGCTTCGCCATTTTTAGAAGATTCAGCCCTGTGATGTAACAAACCTGTTATAAATAACGTGTCATAACGTTTGATTATAACAGCCTGTATAACGTGTTGCCAAAAATTAGATGTGATGTATCATATTTTAACGTGCACGTTATCCAGCATGTTATTTTCAAAACGTTAAAATATCGTCTTGCGCGACAAGAATAACAGTATACAGAAATTGAATACGTTGGAGGAAGACAGACATAAACATGCAGCGTGCGGCGAAGTACGCATCTTGTTCAATCGCACTTGCACATCTGGCCTGGCCCTGGCACCAAAACCAAGATGTTATTTGATTGAAATTCCCAGCCCTCGGCCCGTGAGGTGTTCTTTCTATTGTGCATTGTGCAGTTTATTTAATTTTTGTTTGTCGTGTTATTTCAAGGATTGAAATAAACAACAAAACGAACATTCAAATGGATTTACCGAATCTGGCCAAACTGATCTCTTATAGTCTGTATGTTTTCTTCATTTATATGAATAAAATGTTTTTGTCTACAAATAACATAACCTCAAAAATAATACACTATTTCTAAAAAATAACTTTACAAACCTTCTAATAGCATCATCTAATTATTTTAATAACCCGACGTTTACAATTTGACAAAATTCTGGACTAAATTGTCCATTTTTTAATTTATTTATTCTTTATACTACACGTTATTTTATACCAAGAGGTTAAATAGGTGGCGTTAAGTTGAACCTGTTATGTTACCAGATAACGGCTACACGTTATGAGATAACGCTTTTGAGAAACGTTATCTGTCATACATCACATCAATTTGTAGAATTTAACGTAAATGCAGGATAACGTGCACGTTATTTATAACGTGTTTGAGACATCACAGGGGTGAATTCCATACATTTCGTTTTTCAACTAAACTGTCATTGAATAGAATTCTATTTTGTTTATCCTATTTAGAGAAAGAATGAAACGATAAATTACTATTAGGTACGCTTTATCCAAGAATCACATTGAGGCACACAACAATAATAATTCGATTTTTTGTACATAACTCCACACTCCATAAAAACAAACACGATTTTAATCACCAAAAATCCACGTGTTTCATACGTATAATATACGTATTAAAATTTCGTATCAGTAACGTCATTTTTTGATAGATGTTACGTAACAATACAAAAAAACCTAAAATTAACGTTAATGTAACGTTATCTTGCTAGCTGGGAAGAGGATATGGGACTATTGATGAGAGGGAAAAGACCTCCAAAACCGGTATAGACTCTTCCTGCACTCTCCGATTTAAACAGAGCATTATGCAGCTGCTGCATTTTCGTGTTGCACAAAAATTGAAAATGTTTATACATTTTTAATTCACTTATTCTTTTGTAGGAGTATTAAGGAATCTTTCTTGTTGGAACTTTTACCACGCTGAGTAGATGAGTTGTGAATTATTTAAAATTCTCTCATCTTAATTTCCTCGGCATCGGAACCTCCAAAGTTTCGACTTCCACTTCGGACGTCGTTGTCAAAATACAAAATATTAATATTAATATTAATAAATTAAAGAAAACTGTTGTTGCTTAGTAAAAATATTCTTCTAATAATTTAATTTATTCTGACTCATTTATATCGGAGAATCAGACATATATTATAGGTACATTTTAAAGTAGAAAACACAAAAAAATTATAGCATGTGATCTATCTTTAAAAAGACAACCACATGCAACGGTGACAGTAGAATTCTCGTGTTAGTGATTCCATAGTAGATCACGAGAAAAAACCAGGAAAAAACCTCGTGATACTAACCCGACGTTGTAAGTATTTGGTCTTACATTCAGTTTACTCTTAAAACTAACACCAAATTATATGTCGAAATGTGTAAGTGGAAGTCGAAACGTTAATAAAATTATGTTTTCAAGTTAAATTGTGGCTTATTTCCCAATTAGAATAGTTAATTACAAAAATGCCACAAAAAATAGCTTCATAACAATAGTAATTTTTTTATTTGGTTGGTTATTTAGGACTAGTACTCAATTTTGTACGTCCATTTTGAAACTCTATATTGTATACAATATCATCATTAATTTTTAAACAAAGAGTTTTTATAGTTTTCGCTTTTCCAAAAATGGAAAACGGATGACCGTTTCGTGTAATAGAATAATAAAGTCAGACAGAAAATAAAATCCTTGACTTGAATTTAAAACAATCATTTTCTGTAGGAAGCTGTAACTGTTGGTTTAAAAATACACTTAGCTTTGTAAGAAGTTTCTAATGAAAAGAACACGGAAAATACGTATTCTTTTTCCACAGGGACGGACCTAGAGCTAATTTACTGAACTCTGGAGTTAATTATTATGTTATTGTTTATTTATTTATGCACAAATAACTTCTGAATTTAGTAATGAAGTTTGAGGGCAACTGCCTTTCAAGGTAAAAGATTTTCACTTAACATTAAGTAAAAAAGAAAAAACTCTTAGATTTGTAAATCAACAAAGAGTTACGTAAATTATATTCACCAAAATTTAAGAAGTATGCTGTAGAAAAAGTAGAAATGGACGTAGATTTGCGGTAGTGCAATTAACCAATTTGATCATTTTCAACTTGAACCCCATTCAAGTAATCATGCTTCTGTCGAACATCAAGTAGAGAGAATGAGGAGAGAATAAGAGATCTGGTTCCCAAGCAAGACAGTATGGACATTGCAAGCGTAAGAGTATGGTAAAGTTTGTTTAGCAGTAAATGGTTGACTTCAATTAGTAAGACTATAAACATCCTGGATTTAAGCGATAATAGTATAAAAGGCCCGGTTTCAGGTAAAATTTAAATATGTTTCCTGGTAAAATATCCTTTGCTTTATTATAGGAGTACCGTCTAGTCAGTGTTAATTGTCAAAAGACCAACTCGGTCTACCTCGTTCGCTTATCGCTCCGGACCGGTCTTAACAATGGCCCAAGTCAGATAAATTTAATAATTCATACAGAAGTAAAAAACCTCATTTGTACAATGGTATAAAAAGTTTATTAAAAACTATTAAAAGTCATCCAAAAGGATCTGAAAAACGTTTTCGATCTAGATCAGATCATCTTCAGTGCCTAGAACGAAGTATTTTCACGTTAGAATGAATGCACAAAAGGTTAAAATTGTGACTAGTTGAAGAAAAAATGTGGTAATACTCACGTTCTGCCTAATACATGGAACTAGCAACCTTATGAAAATGGTAACATCGAGAAATATGGTTTACATGTTAATTCTATAATATTTATAGCGACTCCAAGTCGATGTTAAAGGATTAATTTATGTGTTAGGAGTGCTCAAAGGGCAACATGGTTCCCTGCTCGATAAAAAATCGTGGTTCTTGCCAGTTCGATGGACACAGACCAACAAAGGTGAAGGAGATGACAATCCAATTATTAGACAGAAGTGACATGACAAGACAGGAAGTCAATTTTTGGTTATGAATATAAAATAGTGTTTTTAGAATTTAGATTATTAGTTAAACTGAATGTAGATCAATAACTGTATTAAGTGAAATTTAAATTATAATAAATTAGGAATATAATGAAAAATCGAAAAGGCTACTCTCTGTTACAAAAAGAACTGTTGTTACTGTTAAATTGATAAAAATGTTACTCATAAAAGAGTCAGTGACGTCACTAGTGACAGTTGTGAGAGAAGACAATTTAATTTGAAATAAAAAGTGAAAGAAAATTAATTCAATGTGAACAACTTCAAGACTTATAAAGGTAAGGTAAATAGTAATGTTGTAAAAATAAAAGAATAATGATGTAAAAATAGAAAGAGTATTGTTGATTGCCTATTATTGTAGTTGTGATCGTTGTTGCAAATTGAAAAATATTCTAATTTAAATTTATTGTCTGAATTAGTGAACTGATAATTTGAAATTTATAGAAGGTAATGGAATAAACAGATTGAAATGTATGAAATATAAAATACTATAAAAGATTTACGGATTTAAAAGTGTACATTTGAATGAAAGTTATGTAATCCAGGTTGAATGTTGGGATTATTTTCGATATGAAGTAAAAAATTCTTCCAGATGAACTGATTCACTAAATTGATAAACTGAAAATTTGAAATTGTATAGTTACTAAGGGAGTAACAGATTGAAATATTGTCGAAGGAAGTTAATGAATAGTGTTGAAAAAAAGAAAAGAATAACTAGAGCAAGAAGTGCAAGGGGAACCGAAAAGACAGAGACACGAGACATGGCAATATAACTTTGTGGTTGGTAAAAAATTTTAATAAAGGAGGTTGGAAAGGAAAGTTCTTTACTTTAATAAAGGAAAGGCAACACTCTGGTGTAAATGAATCCCACATTTTTTGCAAGTTTTGCTTCAATTCATTAACGGACCTAGCAGGATGTTCCCCCAATGTATTTTTTATCTCGCACCACAAAGAGGCGCGAAAGTTTTTCTCAATGGCAAGTCGGGACTGTTAGAAACGTATTCCAGAAGTAGTACATCATGGTCCCCAATCCAGTTTAAACTCTTTTGAGGTATGGCAACCTACACCATCCCGTTGGAAGATAAAATGTTTCTCTGATTTTAACTTGTTTAAGGCTATAGGTACATAATTCGCAAATATTTTACGTGTATCCCTACTTTTTCTGTCTTTACACGGCAAATTACGTGTAGTAAAATTCACACTGGTGTGGATATGTAAACATTACTAGAATGTCATTCTACTTGAAAATGTCATAATTAATTTAAAGAGATGGCTTTTGAATGTTCTTGGATAACTGTTATTTTTATAATTGCAAATTATTAATTCAGTTAATAAATGTGATAATTTTTTCACTAACTATGTTTTCAGTGATTGTAATAATTTATTTGTACAACAAAAACTAATAATCAATCGAGAAAAGAGGAAAAGTGTTAAAGTGATTTTTTAATAATATGTTGTTATTTTGGAACGCTTACAATTTTGAACATCTCTAACAACAAAATACTTGGATCACAGGATATATCTGATGTATTCTCTGCTTGGATCTTTCACAAATAATACACAATAAATAACTTTTTATTAAGTTCACATCTTAAATCAATTATTTATCAAATACACTATATATAAATAATATTTAATCAATTTCTCAAAATATTCCCGATGCAATGTCAAATATTTAAAATTGTCACTGATTGTCAGTGTCTGACTGACAATATATGCTGACAATATTATATTCGGTTGAGTGCGTTGTAAGACAAAGACAGATTTGGAAAATATTACCACGGCATTGTGTTCATTTTTTTCAAATCCTGAAAAAACCAATAAATATTTTTGAAAAATTTAAACGCAGAATGAAAGACTAAATTATTACCGAGGGCCGAAAGTCCCTTAGAATAAATAAAAAGTTTATTTTGAATGTGATATTTGAATTTAAAAATCACACTAAATTTTCTCTTAGTTTTTTCACCCCTGTAACTTATTAAAATAAACATTGTAGAAGTTCTCAGGGACTTTCGGCCCTCGCTAATAACGTAATCTTTCATTCTGCGTTTAAATTTTTCCAAAATACTTATTAGTTTTCTCAGGATTTGAAAAAAATGAATCCCCATTTGAATAGCATTGCAGCCGAAAATACGTTCCGATCCTCTTAAATGACTTTGTTCCAAAATCGGTAAGCGATTATTTAAAACCTTCAAATATTATTTGCCCGTATTTAATATTTTATTGATAAAATGCAACTTTTCCACACCTTTCGCCGACATGCTGCCCCACACCACGATAAACGTAGAAAATTTGAATTTTCTGTTAAGAGAGTAAGGCTGAAAATCTTTATTTTTCCTGCGAATAAATCAACTCCTATTGTTTCCAATTCGACTCCAATACACACTTCAAATCTGGATTCATCACTTCATTATATTGCATCCATTAGTGCAGGGGTTCCCAACCTTCTAGCAACTGCGTACCACCTGATAAATTTTGAAGATTTTGGCGTACCACCAAACACCGGCGGTGGGGGGGCATGGAATGGAAAGAAACTATGTTTTTAGAAACATATTTGCTATCAGAAATATGTCCATTGGCTTGTTTTATTTTATTCAGAAGTCAATTAAGGATCTTTAAAACTGTCTTCTGTGAAATCGATGAATGTTTCCTGTAAATCCTGTAATTCCAACTCATTTGGTGGATGATGCTGCAACAGGATTTCTGATTCAGTCAAGTTTGGAATAATCTTCAGAGAAATATTTATTAAAACTGTCTTGAAGAGATTCCAAGTAAAGAATTATTATATCAGTAACCACATCTGGTATTGGAGATATTTGGTTTTCGTTAAAAAATGGTGACAGCAAAGAAAATGCGGAGACATCCTTCCCCTTTATTTGAGAGCATAAAAGAACCAACTTTTTCTTGAAGGAGTTTATTTTCTCATTGACTCTGATGGGTGTTGTGTTTGCTCTCCAAAATACTCATGTTCAGCGTGTTGAGTCTGTCAAAAATGTCATCTAGATACGCCAAGCTTGACAACCTTTCTCCATCACAGAACAACTTTTTCATGTCATTATTTTTTTCAATTAAAAGCATTAAAACTTCTAACCTCAGTTTGAAGAGACGGGTGAAAAGACACACTGGCACTTCCTCAGAAAAGACCCATCGTAATCGCTTGTTTCAAGCGACGCGTACCACCTGAAATATTGACGCGTACCACCAGTGGTACTCGTACCACCGGTTGGGAATCCCTGCATTAGTGAATTTGCCAACCTTAATGCTCTTTTGACCATTTTAACCTATTTTTCTTGTGTTGTAATGCTAAGACTGGATTGTCATTAGTCTGAGATAAAATAAAAATTTTCAAAAACAATTCATATTGATTTTTTCAACTTTATCAATTAATTTGTAAGTAAGCAAATATTAATTTGTGGACCTCTTGGTGATATGTTGATCTATAAACGTGTCTTCTAACTATTTAGGTTACTCCACAATACACTTAAATCTAGATAAGTTGCATGTCGTTTTTTCACTATAATGCGTCTTAATTCCCTTCGATCTGCTTCGTTTATTTTACTTTTTCCTGCATTTATATCTTTGGTAATGCCAAAACCTGAGGTTTTGTACCTCCTAACTATATTTCTTACACTACCTATACCATGACAATTAAAGCATATTCGCGATTTCCGAATTGGATTTTTCAGAATTCAAAAATCTATTGATGATTGAACAAAAATGTTCTCATCCATCACTTTATCTCCACCCAATCCCATTGATAATTTTATTTCGATAAACGGTAGTACGCTTTATAATATCACAAAATCTATTTGACATTAATTGACAATTGTTTTGATATAATTTTCCACAGCTACTAGCTCTGATTTTAAGATAATTATGAAGAAAATCAATGTATGTTGATGTAAGTGGTGCAAAGGCCACGATTTAGCGATTTTTTATTATTATTGTTTGACATAAATAAAAATATCACAAGCGTAATGTTTTCAATAAATATTAATAAAAAAGGCAATAATAATTAATATGGGAACTTATAAAAATATGTAGATTATCATTTGTTTGTGGTAATTGCCATAAACTGCAAATTCCAAATGTGTGGCCAACTGAAATGGGACGGGGCTCCTAGTTGGTATGAATAAATAAAGACTCAGTACGAGATGGTCGGATGACGTTGAAAACGACATGAAAATTACGAAAGTAAGACAATGAAGAAGAAGGTCACAAGAAAGGTCTGAATGGAAGGACATCGTCAGACAAGCAAAAATCCATCCAGGGGTATGATGCCAAAGCAGAAGAAGAAGAAAGTAAACTCACGTGGCTTATTTTAAACGGTGGCTTGCTTATTTGCTACATATTATATTGTATGGTATTTATATTTTTATCAATTCTTGGATTAATTTCTCTGCTTTGAATAGACAGATCGATAAAAACCGTTATAATAATATAATATATATGGAAAAGTCTATCTATCTACCTAAATATCTTGTCAAATATAATAAGATACGTGATCAATTTCACGTTCATGTTGAATTATTCCCAAATACAAAGAAAATAACTGGCTTTTTCTAACTCAATATACATTTTCCAAATTTTTTCTGGGTGTAGGCTACAAAGCTGTTCGTCGCTGCAAGTAAATGCATTCGGCAGCTTGTGTAACAAATAAACGTAATATTTGTTCACCGTCTGCAGATTTGTATATTCGAGGCAATGCCAACCAAACAACGAAAACGGAGGTAATAAATCTCTATAGTAGAGGGCGCTTCATTCTACACTACACCATATCCATACTTACCAAAGTTGTGTGTCAACGCTGATTTTAAACCAAAGAGGAGGAGGCTTGATACATTGTTGGAAATTTAGACGGAAGGAAATAATATACGCGAGGAAAATATGGGATGCTTTATAATAATAAATGTAGAACGATTTCCGTATTGTGTCGCTGTTACTTGTGGTTTTGCGAAAAATCTTAAGATAGTGTACAGCGATGTTTATGTTAGCTGAAAGATACTGGTGTTCTGGAAATTCTAATTAATAAACTACGAATTTCCTGTTTTTATTATACATGTTTAATGACAGACACATCATAATTTGATAACTCTATACGTAGAATATATAGGTGATCAATGAGCAGCTTTTGACCTAAGGATTAATTCGTAACAAGACATATCGTAACACGCCAATAACAACAGGATAAGTTGTCGACGTCCAAGTTTTCCAAGAAATATGCACTCGACAAAATGGCTTGTGAAAAGAACATAATTTATTGTTCTGCGCGTCCCATCTTGTCCTCTTATTGTGAGCTGAATCCTATCGAACTCATATGGGCTCAAATTAAAAATCAAGTAACGAACCGAAATTGTAAAAAAATGTTAGATCTAGAGAGAAATTTACACCGAGAGTGCAGTACGACTAAGATAGGGCAATATATTTCTAATGGGGAATAAACGCACAGGGTTGTCGGTCTTCACCAGTTGTTGATTGCTCTCTCAAGAGTGTCGCACATGAACTGTGGCAACACTGAATGCGCATTCCTATCTTAACCGTACTGCACTCCAAGTGTGAATTTTGCAATAGACAGTAGAGGGGATTTTTCCGTTGAAGCTCTAATGACCAATGTTCCTAAGAGTGATTGCAATAGTTCTTTATTATCAGATGAGTTTTCTTAAGACTATAGTTAATGTTTTACTTCGTCAGTATTCCTCTTATAATGACAGGCAAGTTAATTTTGTTCACATACATTTTCAAACTAATATACATATGTATTCGATAACTGCTACATATTAATTTTTAAAAGGTAAATAAGCTGCAAGTACTTCTATTTCAAACACGTACAAAAATATTTGATAAAACATAATTTTTTTTAGTACATATAAATTTTTAAAATTCACGTAACAACGTAAAATATACGTACTGAGTATCGGGAGAACTCCTGACATTTTATTAAATTTTTTTGGAAAAAATTATTTACCTTAATTTTATATGATGTTGCATTAAAAAATAGGGCGGGCATGTTTTCGACGCTAAAGTACCTGAGGGTCTTAAAAGTACCCGTGTTTTGGACGCTGCCAGAAAGTAAAGTTAGGACCGAAGGGATGGTCTTCCTCCTTTGAGTCTTTTAAATTTAGCGTCCAAATCATGCACATCCAACGGGTTGTATAAATTCCACTGATGTAGAGTAAGAGGTAGAATAGGATTTATTCGGTGAGACATTCTGTATGGTAACACCTGATGACATATTGATAATTTATTTACGGTACTACCGAAACTAATTACTTTCGCTTCCCGCAAAAAAACAAACTGGTAATTTGTTTGTAATCCATAAACCTGTGTCTATTTACAATAACTCATGTACTAGACAGGAATATAAACTAACAGTGAATATGGAAATTTCAACGTTAGTAAGTAAATTTTGCTCAAAGTGAACAGTTTTACTTTTTCTCAAGATAAAGTACTAAAATCGGGAGAAACGTATTGGAGGTGCGTAAAACGGTCGTGTAAAGCGAAGATATTCACGAAAGGGCCAGAAATGAACAAATCGGGAAATCAAATATACAGTGAACGGCGAATGGCTCAATCGAAACTGCCCAAAAGTAAAGAAGAAACTATTGCTGCGGTAAATATTATGAATATCAAAACACTTAAAGACGAAAATTTTATATTTCCGGTTGAACCAAGTTCTAACATTATCATCATTATCATAAAAAATTATGTTCGTTAGAGATAGGATACATGAGTATCAAACTAACTGAATGATTTTATTACCTGACTTTCCATTTACATTTCAATTAGACCCAGCGTCCAAATCATGTATGCAGAAACAGGTAATTTTATTTTTCAGCGTCGAATTTTAAATTTAGCGTCCAAATCATGCACGCCCAAAAAATACACACAACCCTTAATTTTCAGCCTTCTATCACCAACACCTATATGTTAATAGCCATCTATATATTTACATCACTATAAAATTCTTCTATCATAGTGTTAGTTGCCATACTCCTCCGAGACGGCTTGACCAATTTTTATCAAATTACATATATATGTATATTCGGTAGATCTTAGAATCGGTCGTAATGTATTTTTCATATCCCTGAGTGATAAGTGGGGTTGTTGCTAACAATTTCTAATGTTAGGTGGGGATATGTGTACATAACGTACTCTACAAGACTACGAGTACATAGAAATTAAAAAATAATGATCAAAATCCATCAACAAACTGCGGAGATATTAATCGCGGTATATGTTTGAAGAATCAATTTCATTTTTGAGTGCACGGATTTTAATAATTCTCCTCCCTCAACCCCGAGCCAATTTCGTTAGGGCGTTATTTTTAAAGCTTAATTAACAGCTATGTTGAAGTTCAAAGTTTACTCAAACTTTTACACATACTATATGTACCGGGTGGTGAATTGGAAAACGGGCCATAGGAAACTCAATGTAAGATTCTGAACTGTTGAATTCCTGCTTCCCTAATTATTTTACATCAAAAGTCATAAGAAATCATTTGTAGGGGATTAAAATCTACATTGAAAACAACTGTTAAAATTGTTCTACAAACAATAATTATTTAAAATTTTGTAAAAAAATATAATACATTTTAAACAGCATCACGTCAAAGTTCGGCCACACACAGTGCAATAATGTGTATAAGGTTGCATTTGGTGACAATGAAGTTATTATATTAACAATTTGAACTGTCACTTTTTTTATTTATTTTATCATTTATTGTTTACAACACAATAAACTTGATAAGATACCCTCAGTTAAGGAGAAAGTATTAATAATAAAGATGGTTTCTTCAGTCAATAGTGTGCGTACTGTCAGTTAAATAGTACCTAACGTATGGCCAAACTTGCACACAAATACTTAATGTGGCAAATACATTATATTTTTCAAAATTTTGGAATGTACTTAAATTGTAGAGGCGTTGTAACTTTTGTTTTTAATACAGATTTCAATCCTCTACAAATAGCTTCTCATGACTTTTGATGTAAAATAACTAGGGAAGCAAGAATTCAACAGTTTAGAATTTTACATTGAGTTTCCTATGGCCCGTTTTACGCTTCACCACCCTGTATATCTTGAACTTTAAAAAGTTCGCTAGTTAGGTAGCTTAATTGTTGATAAACAAAGTAGCTGTGAATTAAAAAAAAGTGGCTAACTTTGACCTTAATCGGTTTAGGCGAATTTTTTGTGATAATTTGTGTAAAAATACCAGTTTTACAAATAACAAAGAGGATTTGGTCTAAGATTAAATATTTAAATTTAAAATCTAAGATTTGAAGATTAAAGATTAAGGATACATTGAATATTAACAAAGTTATTAAAATTATTAAGCCAAAACATCTTTTTAGTAAAATTTTTTTGCAATGGTAAAAATGATTATGTTGATTTTTTATTAAAAATAATGAAAATATAGGTCTTATTCTTTCATGTCGTTCCCACAAAATTGCTGTATCATTATCATTGTCTGAGCAATAACATTGCAAAAAACCTCTGTGGGATAAACAAATTGAATAAAATTTAAATTAATTGACGAATCGTCTTGAAATTTTTTGTGTATAATATGGACTGTTTGATTATACTTTTCATGCAATATCAAAGTCTTAAGTTGTAGAAAATTGCTTAGAGTTTACTAGATTTATATAGATACATAAAAATATTCAAGTCTTATAGAAATATTGTTATTTTCTCTATATTATTTTCTCTATAATATATTTTTCATATGATTTAAACAGTATCGGCATCACAAAAAAAAACAAAATGCTTATTTTTATGATTTTTTTTTTAAATTTTATTCTAATAAGTTCACAGATATACATTATTAGAGATGGGTATGCAAATTTTGGAACATTTTCATAAATAAATATGAAAACATGCTGGAATAAATCTTGGAATAATATGGTTAGATAAACTAGAATAAAGTCCGTGCTTAACTATAATTACCAATAAATAAAAGTAATGTACCAAAAAGACGCTCGTTTTGAAAATAAATCTCTGCTTTATATCTTCCAAAAGAAATACTACGTATATGCAGTTTTCTTTGAAATATTATGTAGTTTAAAGCGTAGTTCTAAAGTCAATCTTAACAAAATTTAACTTAGGCTCTATAATAATATATTTGTCTGAACGTTGGTAGTCATGTAGGCCAGGGCCAATAAATTTTGAGACAAAACACATAATAACAGGATGGACCCTATTGTAATAGAAAGGAAATATAACAAAAATTAAAAGGAAAGTAATTTACTGACGATTTGAGGTCGGGAAGTGAAAGAGGGTGTATTTAAGGGTAAAAAACGGTTTTTCACGATTTTCGACAAGAATACAAGTCCGATGGAAAAAAATAAATGAAAAAGTTGTAGGTAATACAAAAGTTCTACAACTTTCGTATTTAGCATTTTTTCACATACATAACCTTAAAATTTATGAGGAAAATTAAAATAACCGAATTTTTGGTTTTATTTAAATATTAGTTAGGGTGCTTAGTTGATATAAAATAAAACAATGGGAAAAATTAATATTTAAATAAGAGTTATTCATGTGCTAAGTCAGTAAAGTTACTCTTTATCCAACGAGTCTGATATTATGAGCAGATCGAGCGTTAGCGAGCCAGGCGAATAACAGACGAGTTCGATAAAGAGTCTTTACTGACGTGGTGCATACAAAATTTTATCGCCAATCATAAAAAACATTAACACTTACTTAATTACATCCTAATGAAAAAAGAGTGTGTGTACTTGGTACGCACGTAAGACGTTATACTTCTATTATTATAATTTCAAACGAAATAATGGAAATAAATATATTTTAAACAGTTTAATCGTATTTTTATTCAAATATTAAACCAATTTCAGCACTTAAAATAAAATAACAAAAATTATGTGTGTGTGTGTGTTTATGTTTTATTGGCACTGGTTTAAGCAACCAACTGGCCAGTCAATGTGTTTTGAATTCTCTCTTTTACAAAATATATGCTTAGTATCTAAATTTAAAACTATTAGTACTACTGTTTTTTTTTTACTCTGTTTTTTTTATTATTTTTTTTATTATATTTTTTAACATTTTTTTTATTACATTTTTTATTTTTTTTTTTTAGTTTTTATTTTTTTTTTTTTTTTTTTTTTTTTTTTTTTGTATATTTTTTTATCGCGCTAAGACCTAAACCCGATTCAACCTCGCGGAGGTTTAGATCTTAGTATCTTTTTATTTTATTTAATTATTTTTTTTTTTTTATTTTTTTTTCTTTTTTTCTCAGAGCTTTAATTTTAAACAATTAACATGGTTGTACAAAATTTTATAAACATCTAGATTGTTTGATTGTAAAAGGTATATAAGATTAAAAGGAAATTGTACATTAACTTGAACTAGATTGGCAAAAAAGTTTGATATTTCAATAAAATGTAAAGGACATTCTAATAGCATATGTTGTAGATCAGCTAGCTCTCCACATAAACATTCATCATTATCTACAAGTCCTATTTCTCTTTTGTAGACTGGAGTCAGACAGTGATTACTTCTTATTCGACAAATAGTTTTGATAAAGCCTTTGTTGGAAACTTGATTAAACCATGTCTTGATGGGAAGTGTAGGCTGGATTTTTTTTGTAATAATTTCCTTTGTCTGAATTATTGTATTGTTCCTGCCATTTCGTCCGTTTGATAGATCTCATAATAGAAATTATGTCTCCCATAGGAAGTTGATAAGTATGCAGAGTGGATTCCTTCGTTGTTGCTTTTTTAGCCAGATCATCTACTATTTCGTTGTTTTTTTATACCAATGTGTGCTTTTATCCAACACAATATTATATTTTTGCCCGATTTCAAAGCTTCACTGTTCATTGCTATGATGTCACTGATGATATAATTTTCTGCAAAATTATGTACATTATATTTCAATGTCTTTACAATGCTTTGGCAGTCTGTAAATATAACATAATTGAGTTCTTTTTGATTAATACATATTTTGTATGCTTCTTTGATTGCAATGAGTTCAGCTGTGAAAATTGTCATTTTATCAGGTAATCTGTTGTTTATTTTTATACTTTTTTGTGGGTAATATATAGCATATCCAACTTTTCCTTCCATTTTTGAACCATCCGTATATAATTTCTGATAACTCCCCCAGTTTTTTTGTACACACTGAAGGTGGTCTATTTTAGTAAGGAAGTCTGTCGCACGAATATTACTTAAATGACAGTTAACTGGAGATAAATAATCTTCATAATTTAGCTTTCGAGACGAGCTTTGTTCAATTTGGTGTATGTCGCCAATGGAATTAGAAACGTTGAGGAAGCTTTCCACAACTAAAAGCAGTTTCTTTTTTTCCCAGTAATAATGAGTTAGGTATGAGGTGGTTAAATGAACAATTTTATTTAATAGCAGTTTATCGTTAACCGCTGTTTTAACTATAAATTTCTCACTTAGGTATTCCCTGCGTAATGAAAGTGGAGGTTCATTAAGCTCACATTCCATGACCAATATAGGTGTGCTACGAAGATAACCAGTGCATAACCTAAGTGCCTTATTTTTGATCCTCTCGATTTTTTGGAGTACAGAGTTTGATGCTGAGCCATAAAAAATAGATCCATAGTCTAAGATTGATCTTATCAAATTTCTGTATAGTAATATTGATATGTTTGGATCAGCTCCCCAGTTACTGACACTTACAGTCTTCATGATATTCATTGCATTTTCCATTCTTCGTAATATGTAATTTGTGTGTTCTTTCCAATTTAATTTGGAGTCTAAAAATACGCCAAGAAATTTTATTGAAGTTTTATAAGGAATACTAGTATTATCAAATTGTAGATGGCTTTGAGGAACATATCGTTTTTTAGTAAAGGTAACAATGGTTGATTTACTCTCTGATATTGTTAAGTTATTATCGGTAGCCCATTTTTTTATAATATTCAATGTCGATTTAAGGTAGTTATTACATCTATCTATTGACTTATTTTCTGCATATATCGCAACATCATCAGCGTACTGTAGGATTTTTATGTGTTGAGGAAGTTTAGTTTCTAAGTCAGCAGTATACAGTATATATAATATAGGACTTAGGATGCTACCCTGAGGTAGTCCCAAAGATGTGTATCGGGAGTTAGATTGATCTCCATTTAATCTAACGTGAACTGCTCGATTAATGTATAAGTTAATGATGTTCCATGTTACTATCTCGGGTATTCCTATTTCCAACATTTTCGCGTATAGTATGTGAAGATTAACGTTGTCGTAAGCCCCTTTTATATCTAAGAACAAAGCACTAACTGCTTTCTTATAAGTAAAGGAACTATAAATGTCTATTAAAAAGTGGCAGAGGCTATCTTGTGTGGATTTACCTTTTCTAAAACCAAACTGACTTCTTGGTAATAGGTCGTTCTTTTCTAGCCAAAATTCCAGACGGTTTTTAATAAGTCTCTCATATGTTTTTAGTATACAGGAAGCCAGACCGATTGGACGGTAAGAATCCCAATTCTTTGATGATTTTCCTGGTTTTAAAACCGGGATAATAGTGTAAACGTGCCAATCGTCAGGAATTTTTATGCGGCGCATCCAAATTTCATTATATATATTTAGTAGTGCAGCCTTACCAATTCTTGAAAGATTTGATAGCATCGAGTAATGGATATTATCGGCACCTGGTGCTGAATTTGAGTTTTTCTTCAACGCAAAGTTTAGTTCAGTGGCAGAAAATGGTTTGACTAGGAAACGGATTGGTTCTGGATAGTCGTACAGAGCATTTAGTTGTATATCAGGAATTACTAATTCTGCAGACGGCGGTGTGATATTTTGATGGAACTCTTCTATCCACGAAGCTTCCGACAGAATAACAGGGACTTTGTTCTTGTTTTTCTATTTTTTATTCGGTTAACTTTTGACCATACATCTTTAATAGGGACTGACCTATTTAGGGATCCGACATAATCTCTCCAGCTATTTCTTTTAGTTTGTTTAGTGATCTTCTTGACATGTGCATCATCTTTTTTATACCTAAGTAGGTTTTCATGGTTTGGATTTTCTTTGAATATACAAAAACTTTCCTGTCTTCTTCTGACTGCTTCTTCACATTCTAAATCCCACCAGTATTTTCCTCTGGAAGTCGGTTTTTTTATTTTAAATTTGGGGATGCAGTAGGATGCAGTTGTATTTATATTGTGCAAAATTTGTTCATAAGAATTTATATCTTTAAATTGAGAGAATACATCTTCCGAATACTGTTCATATAATTTCCAGTCGGCATTCTTTAAATTCCACTTTTGTGAATATGGATTATATGTATGAGTTGGTTGATCCTCTAACTCTACTCTTATAGGTGTATGGTCTGAACCAAATAGGTCTTGAAGTGTTTTCCAAGTGATCAGGTGGTTTAAGTCAGGAGTACAAATGGTCAGGTCTATTGCCGATTTCGAGAAGTTCCTAAAGAAAGTAGGAGAGCCATCATTTTTGAATATTAAATTATTATCGTCTATACAGTCCATCAAGATTTTACCTTTCATATCTGTTTGGTTGTCTAGGCCCCAGGCAATGTGGTGAGCATTAAGGTCACCTCCTATTATAAATGGTCTTTCTATAGATGTTATGAAATTGTTCCATTGTTGTAACAATAACTTGGTTCCTGGGGGAACATACATAGATACAAATGTGACAGTATATGACTTAAACTTTATTTTTAGTGCTACTTTATTGACGTTTATTAAATCTACTTTCATGGTGACTTCCTCGTAATATAGGTTTGAATTTATTAAAATTGCTGAGCCACCGCCAACAGTTACTGAAAAGCGGTCGTCTCTGACAATATTGTACCCGTGAAAGTTATAATACTTTTCTGGTTTAAATCTAGTTTCTGATAATAATGCGATATCAACTTTCTGGTCTTCTAATAGGTGGATAAGGTTTTCTCTATTAGAGTTAGCCGATCTACAATTCCATTGACAAATTACCAATCTATTCATTATTATATAAGAGAGAACTTAAAACTGATTGAATTGAATTTACTAGAACTGATTTTTCTGGAATTTCAAAATTTTTGTGATTTATATTAGAGATAATACTTGTAACTATATTTGATATTAATTCTGTTAATTCTTTTGATGGTTCATGTATTTTAGATCCTTGTTCTGGATTAAATGTAGATTGATACGAAGAAGAGGTGATAATACCACCAGGTCTGTTGGACATGGGGTTTAACTTTATTATTTTTTGATGTTCCATTGTTACTTGGTCTGGTGAGGAAGAGATAGGTCGTTTGTATTTTGGTGGTTTTATTATTGTATATCTATTTAAAACTGAAGGTAGAGCGAACTGATTGGAAGATGTTTGAGACGTGGACAATTGAGTAAAGGAATATGAAGAGGATGGTGCATTCATATTTGGAGTTTGATGAGAATTTATTGAGGAATTATTGGCTGCTATAGATGCATAAGTTATCTTAGGAAAGAGTTTAATTGTTTCCTTAAAAGATAAGCTGTTTTCAGATATATAATGTTTTATTTTCTTTTGGCGATCAAATTCTGGGCATATCTCCCATTCATTAGTGAAGTGTTCACCTTCACAGGATAGACATTTTTTGTTAAACGATGATAAAGGACAAGAATCGGAAAGGTGAGATTCATGACACTTAAAACAGCGAGGATTACTTTTACACTGCTTACTCATGTGCCCATACCTATAGCAGTGGTAACAGATAATTACCTTTTGCTGGTATTTTTCAACAGTGTGTAAGACATGATTAATTACTACATACTTTGGTATATTCTGGCATTTAAAAGACACAATAACTGATTTTGTTGGATTAAATATTACTTTGTCATCTGCTACTATTTTTCTTGTTATTCGTTTCACATACTCAACCGAGAATTTGCAATGGTGATCAAATTCCTTTATTCTATTTTTAAGATATTCTTCCGATATATCTGAATCTATATCCCTTACTACACCTAGTTTAAACAATTGAAATTTTGGAATGTATGCGGTCAGATTTTTTTGAATAAGGAATTTGGAAATAACTAAAGCATTTGCGCTACTATAATTTTTAAATGAGACCCTAACTCGGTTGCGTCCGATTGAGTCAATTTTTTTTATATAATTGTCAATTTCTGGATGTAACGTAAATAGGATCTCGCCTATTTTAACAGCGTTTAATTTTCCTGTAAAATTTAAACTGGAGTTTTCAATAAAAATGTAAAAAGGTCCTAAATCAATTTTTTCGTATAAATAAACAGGCCTGGTTTTTTCTGGTTGATCTGAGTTTACTAAAGTATTTTGTTTTTCATTAATATTGTTAAGATTAATACTACTACTTATCTTATTTTGAGGCTGGTTGGGTAGAAATCCATTTAAATCTTGTAAATCACAGCTACTATCCATCGAATTCTCAATATCAGGCGGTTCGCCTCCACTAGATGACTCCATAGAGGAGTTTTCAAGTAACGTTTAACTTATGAACACTTTCAAAATGTAAACTAAATATGGAAAAGTTTAACAAAACTAAACAAACTAAATTAGAACGGTATAAATCAAATAATCCGCCAAAAATTAATATTTTTCGGAGAGATTTCCAAATTTAAATTAACTTTGACAATTATGAATTTTACAAATTAGACAAATAGGCAATTAAAATGAATAACAAAAATTAAAAATACCGTTAGTAGTTACGTTATTGTTTATGAAGTGTAGCCTTCCGCAGCACAGTTGCTTTTCCCTTGATGAATAGTAGAAAATCGAAATAAATATATTTGCTCACAAATTATCATTAATATCTGTCACCGTTCTCTATATAATCGAATTAACAAAAACACCATTTCATAATATATTTGTATTAATATAAAACTTAAAAGATTTAAGAAGTTTATTAATTTTACACGAAATAAAAATTTCGAATGACAGTAATGACGATGACAAAATGCTTTTGCATGATAGCCGATTTCGATGTTTAATCGATAGTTGTTCAAGTAATCAATATTGAATAAGAACCTAATTACTAAATCTGTAAAGTTTCGATTTAGGTTTAAATAAATAATCGATTACTGTCATCGACCGCTTACATTCAATCTCAGTTAATTTGATTAACCCTTAAACGCCCAAGAGTGGATAAAAAATGTCCACCTAATGCTCATTCCCTTATAACATATTTATTACCTTTTCCAAAAATTTTCAAAAATTATTTATTGTTAAATAGACGACCCTTTATATCGAATGTTAATTTGGTTCTACTGATATTTTTAAAAATAAAAGTAATATCTTGAATTCAGAATATGGGTGGGCACAAAAAGTCCACCCTTGGGTAAAGGTTTCTATATAATTTGTCGTTGGCAGAAACATAATGCACATAATTATCGACGTATAATTACATAATCGATATAATTATTCGCCACACTAATGAGGACGTAAAGGAAGAATGTCGAAAAAATCGACAAATCTGAATTACTGGCTTTTACTGGAATGTTAATTTTGATGTACAAATTTTGTTGTAAGGTTTGTACATCGTTTATATTAATATTTTAGAAGATGCTGTGTTTACTATGCATAAGATTCTTTCCATTTCTTCTCTTTAATTCATTTTCTAACATTTGTAACAACTCTCAATAAATATATTAGCTATTGTCGAGATGGACATTTTTACCCACCCTTGGGCTTACATGGAAGCTATAAAAGGTTGGGCGTTTAAGGGTTAATCGCGGCAGGTAAAGTAATATTCTTCTTTCAGTATAATAAAGTGTTACTTTACTGCCGCAAATGAAGGCAAATGAGTACAATAATGAATGATCTTAGTGACGCTTGGCGATAAAAACAATTACAATATGTTTGGAATAAAAAAAGGTAAGTTTTCACCAAATATCATAAAAAAATTCTGGAAGATAAAAATATAAAACAAAAATTCAGTTATTTAAATTTTTCTCATAAATTTTAAGGTTATGTGAAAAAAGGGAGAACACGAAAGTTATTACCTGCATATCTGTTTTGTATTACCTGAATATCTGGGATTTCTAGAATTATCTTTTCTTGATCTACGTTTCATGCCCGTTTACTCTGACATTTAGAGGTCTTGCTGTTCCTCCCACGTAGAAATTGTTGCATTTAAAAACATACAGGGTATTTTGTAGATGTAGTTTTTGGACCTTTATTTGAAGAGAATCGTGACCAATTACCTTCTTCACAAGAAATATGTGGAATCTACATAATAAGGTAAATACAACATGTATTTTAAACTATATCAATCAGCTTTTAAATAAAAAATATTATTATTTTCTTTCATAAATAATATCTTAAACATCATATAAGCTTAAATACTAAATTGAAGACATTTTAGTGTTATTAGATATTAATTAAAAGCAATATTTCGTTTGTTTTGCACAAACAAATTTAGTTAGTAAGTTAGTAATAAAACTGTAATGTCATTACTAATTTGATTTTATCTTTTCAGATTATCACTGTTATCAGTATGGATGAATCTGTTTGTAATAATCTGTAATAATACAGATGATAAGCAAGCGTGTGAAATAAAATAAAAGAATCTAGGAAAGAGATCTAGGCAAAAAAGAATCGCCAATACAAAAACTTTGAGACTTTAACATCAGCTTTTAAGCACGATAACTTTTGAACGAGATGTCAGATTTCAACCAAATTTGGTATATAGATTCTTTTTTTTTGATGAATAATATCAAGGTATTGAACCGGAAGAATCGGTTTACCAGAATCTGTGTTTATACTGTTTTTTTTTCTATGTAAAAATATATTGTTTCTTTTTCAATTCTTTCACCCTGTAAATATTAATTTTTCAAAAAGGTGATACCGGCGTTGAAAAGAGCGTAAAAATATTTTTTAGGAAATATTTTGAACTCTTTAGTTATATTAATTACCATTTAATACATGCATAACGTATCTTCACATGTAGGTAGGTACCTATGTGCGGCAGATTCGTGCAAATAATAATATAAGAATTATTGTGCATTTAATGGTAGAAGCATATAATTTGGACCACACATACTACACATACAAAGATTCAAATTTAGATATGAGCCCATCTCAGATTTTGTCTTTTACAAAAATGGCGGCCATACCAAAATGAATCTGCCGCCCATAGGTACATGTGAACACACGTTATGCATTTATTAAATGGTAATTAACACAACTAAAAAGTTCAAAATATTTCCTAAAAAATATATTTACACTCTGTTCAATGGTGTTATTACCTTTTTGAAAAATTTATATATACAGGGTGAAAGAATTGAAAAAGGCACAACATATTATTTATTACATAAGAAAACAGTAAAAACACAAATTCTTGTAAACCGATTCTTCCGGTTCAAGATCTCGATATTATTCATCAAAAAAGAACCTATATACCAAATTTGGTTGACATCTGACGTTTCGTTCAAAAGTTACCGTGCTATTAGTCACATATGTATAGTCGCCATTTTGAATGCCCGCCATTTTTGTAAAAGGAACAAAAACTGAGATGGCCTCGTATCTAAACTTGAACCTTTATATGTGTAGTATATGTGGTCCAAATTATATGCTTCTAGCGTTAAATGCACAATGATTCTTATAATATTTGCACGAATCTGTCGCAAATAGGTACATGTGAAGATACGTTTTGCGTTTATTAAATGGTAATTAACATAACTAAAAAGTTAAAAATATTTCCTAAAAAATATTTTACGCTCTTTTCAATTTGGGTATTAACTTTTTGAAAAATTAATACATAC
Organism: Diabrotica virgifera virgifera; assembly: GCF_917563875.1. Lineage (NCBI taxonomy): Eukaryota > Metazoa > Arthropoda > Insecta > Coleoptera > Chrysomelidae > Diabrotica > Diabrotica virgifera. The sequence continues at coordinate 17,750,685 of NC_065443.1, forward strand.
AGGGTGAAAGAATTTAAAAAAAAACAGCATGTTTTTACATAAAAACCAGGAAAATCACAACTTCTGGTAAACCTATTCTTCCGGTTCAAGACCTCTATCTTATACATCAAAAAAACAACCTATATACCAAATTTGGTTGAAATCTGAAGTCTTGTTCAAAAGTTATCGTGCTATTAGTCACAATGTATAGTCGCCATTTTGAATCCCCGCCATTTTTTGTAAAACGCAAAATCTGAGATGGACTCATATCAAAATTTGTACCTTTATATGTACAGTATATGTGGTCCAAATTATATACTTCTATCATTAAATGCACAATTGTTTCACATATCGGCTGCACTATTACTAAAAAATAAAACACAAAACGAGTCAGAATTTGATACCCCAGGGCAATAACATGATTTTCAAACTATTTTTCAACCACACATTGTTATGGTCCATAAGATTTAGGCCAATTTTGATTTGACAAAGAAAAAAGATCAAATTTTGAGTTATGTCACTTTTCTTTTAAAATAGTTGTAAATTTTTTAAACATTAACGAAATATACCTAGGACAATTCTCGATATACAACGGTTTTCGTGATAAATAACGATACATTCACGTCGATCGATGGTCGAACGTACATAGAGCATAACCCCAAAAGTTTCATTGTTTCGGAATGAAAGTATTAATTTTACCGCCTAAGGTAAACATCCATGTGACATTTTTCCTGGTAAAAGTATAGAGTATTTGGAGTCGATTTAACAAGGTAACTGGAACTATGAATTGTTTTAAGTTGTGTCACTTTTCTTCCAGACGAGCGATATACGTATTCACTTGTAAAATTGACCAATTACTCTGTCCTGAATAGAGCTAAAGTCGATCAACATACTGCTTACAGTCTGAAGAAATTAGAAATTTAATGATATCTTGTTCGAAACTACCCATAAACAAAACTAATGTGCCATAACAGTTGAGATTGGCGAATGAGTCTTAAGTTTATTTACATTTCTAACCTAAATGCATATGATTCTTATTAGATTCTGTGATAACGGTCTCAGCGGCATAGAATTAATCGTCTTGGAACGTTGGCAGCCATTCTCATGCATATTTATGACAGCATTATTTGGCCAGCGGAAGACCGAGCAATCAACTATCGCAAACGATGTTTTTAGTTTAATACTCATATATTGAGATCTGATCAAATTTCATAGGATATAATATAAGAAAACTACTTCGTTGAAATACATGGGAAAACGTGTAAGAAGGAAATTATAAAAAATAAAACAGGAAAATATTAAGTCATTATGTTTATATGGGATTTAGTTCAGAGAAAAAAGGAAAAAATATCCTGTTGGTGACACAACCCACTCTAGGCAGAAACCAAATTTGTTGAGTAGTATGGAGTATGGACATCTATAATAATAACCTATATGTTTCCTGCAGCCGATTTTGATAATATACATAGTTATAAACAAATGAAGATAAAAAAACGGTAAACTTTCGCTTTTTTCGTCTATTACCAAAAAATTAAGCATTTTAAACAAATTTTAATAAAACTTATTAAAAAATTTAAATATGGCGTTCGTGGAATATGCCTATCCTTATTGGTTGCTTAAAAAATTGCAAAATAAATCATAAATTTCGAGTTTTTATAAATATTCATAACTTATGTAAAATAATAACTTAGAAACTTCTTATTACACGGAATGCTGAGACTTCCGGTTCTTAAATCATACCCTAAACTGCAAAGCAATTGGTCAAATAGTTTAAAAGTTATTTAATTTGTTTATCTGAAGTTACAACACTGTAACTCAAAATGATGACGTTACAGTAATACTTTGGATAGTTTATCAAAGAAGAAGATTTGCACTATAAATTTAATTTAAAAAAAACGACAAAAAATAATTCTAAATATTGCAAAATTATTTTGCAAGAACATGTGAATTATAAAGAGGCTAACTTCATCTCGAATTGTCCTAGGACAATTGTTTTCCTTTCTAGTCTTTCTAAATATGAAAAAATAATTTTTCTATGGGTGACGGTTAAAAAGTTATTGTAATTGTTTATAAGTAAGTACTGTTTAAAATTGCTTTTTGTCATTTTTATTTAATTAAGTTAATACTATAAATGTTCTTCTTTCATCAACTCTCCGAAGTATTAGTATAACCTCATAATTTTCTGACTTATAGTGTTGCAAACAAACTGAATTTGGGACAAATAAATTAAATACCTTTTGAACTATTTGACCAATTGCTTTGTTTAAAATATAATTTAAGCACAAGAAGTCTCAGCATTCCGTGTAATAAGAAGGTTTTAATTTAATTTTTACATATAGTGCAGCCGATATGTGAAACAGTTGTGCATTTAATGATAGAAGTATATAATTTGGACCACATATACTACACATATAAAGGTTCAAATTTAGATATGAGGCCATCGCAGATTTTGCCTTTTACAAAAATGGCGGGGATTCAAAATGGCGACTATACATTGTGACTAATAAGCACGATAACTTTTGAACGAGACTTCAGATTTCAGCCAAATTTGGTATATAGGTTCTTTTTTTGATGTATAATATCAAGGTCTTAAATCGGAAGAATCGGTTTACCAGAAGTTGTGTTTTCCTGGTTTTATGTAAAAATATGCTGTTTTTTTTTTCAATTCTTTCACCCTGTATGTATTAATTTTTCAAAAAGCTAATACCACCATTAAAAAGAGCGTAAAAATATTTTTTAGGAAATATTTTTAACTTTTTAGTTATGTTAATTACCATTTAATAAATGCAAAACGTATCTTCACATGTACCTATATGCGGCAGATTCGTGCAAATATTATAAGAATTATTGTGTATTTAATGGTAGAAGCATATAATTTAGATACGAAACCGTCTCAGTTATTGTTCCTTTTACAAAAATGGCGGGCATTCAAAATGGCGACTATACATATGTGACTAATAGCACGATAACTTTTGAACGAAACGTCAGATTTCAACCAAATTTGGTATGTAGGTTCTTTTTCTGATGAATAATATCGAGGTCTTAAACCGGAAGAATCGGTTTACCAGAATTTGTGTTTTTACTGTTTTGTATGTAATAATATGTTGTTCCTTTTTCAATTCTTTCACCCTGTATATATAAATTTTTCAAAAAGGCAATAACGCCATTGAAAAGCGTGTAAATATATTTTTTAGGAAATATTTTGAACTTTTCAGTTGTGTTCATTACCATTTAATACGTTACGCATTTAATAAATGCATAACGTATGTTCACATGTACCTATGGGCGGCAGATTCATTTTGAATGCCCGTCATTTTTGTAAAAGACTAAATCTGAGATGGCCTCATATCTAAATTTGAATCTTTGTATGTGTAGTATGTGTGGTCCAAATTATATGCTTCTACCATTAAATGCACAATAATTCTTATATTATTATTTGCACGAATCTGCCGCACATAGGTACCTACATGTGAAGATGCGTTATGCATGTATTAAATGGTAATTAATATAATTAAAGAGTTCAAAATATTTCCTAAAAAATATTTTTACGCTCTTTTTAACGCCGGTATCACCTTTTTGAAAAATTAATATATACAGGGTGAAAGAATTAAAAAAGAAACAACATATTTTTACATAAAAAAACAGTAAAAACCCAAATTCTGGTAAACGGATTCTTCCGGTTCAAGATCTCGATATTATTCATCAAAAAAAGAACCTATATACCAAATTTGGTTGAAATCTGACATCTCGTTCAAAAGTTATCGTGCTATTAGTCACATATGTATAGTCGCCATTTTGAATGCCCGCCGTTTTTGTAAAAGGAACAAAAACTGAGATGGCCTCGTAGCTAAATTTGAACCTCTATATGTGTATTATATGTGTTCCAAATTATATGCTTCTACCATTAAATGCACAATAATTCTTATAATATTTGCACGAATCTGCCGCATATAGGTACATGTGAAGATACGTTTTGCACTTAATAAATGGTAATTAAAATAACAAAAAAATATTTCCTTAAAAATATTTTTACCCTCTTTTTAATGGCCGTATTAACTTTTAAAAAAATTAATACATACAGGGTGAAATAATTTAAAACACAACATATTTTCACATAAAAACCAGGAAAAACACAACTTCTGGTAAGCCGATTCTTCCGGTTCAAGACTTCCTTCTTATACATCAAAAAAGAACCTATATACCAAATTTGGTTGAAACCTGAAGTCTCGTTCAAAAGTTATCGTGCTATTAGTCACATATGTATAGTCGCCATTTTGAATCCCCGCCATTTTTGTAAAAGGCAAAATCTGAGATGGCCTCCTATCTAATTTTGAACTTTTATATGTGTAGAATTTGTGGTCCAAATTATATGCTTCTATCCTTAAATGCACAATTCTTATAACATTTGCACGATTCTGCCGCACTAATAAGTTATGAACATTTATAATAAGGATAGACATGTTCAGCGAACGCCATGTTGAAGTTTTTTATATGATTTATGAGTTTCTCATTCTCAAATTTGTTTAGAGTGCTTCACTTTTTAGTAATAGACGAAAAAAGCGAAATTTTACCGTTTTTTGATCTTTCAAAATTTTTTTCTGATCTCAAAATTTGTTTACAACTATGTATATCATCAAAATCGGCTGCAGGAATCCTATAGATATAGATTATTGATATAGATGTTCACACTACTCAAAAAATCTTATTTCTCTGGACTAATTGAGCCACAATTACTGGTGTAATAAAAATTACATTTCTATTAAGGGGATAGGCGCAAACTTTCGGCTCCAATATGTTTTTTTTTGAAGTTATACTTCTTTAGGCACGAGGGTGAAAATTTTGATTTTACTGGGCGCATGCGCACACCGACAGTATGGTATAAAAGTTATACGGGATCTGATTGGGTGTTAAAATCATCTGTCAATAATTGCTCAATATGGAGATTTTGGATAAATAAATTAATGTTGTATATATTCATATTACTTTTTATTTTTGTGATGGCAGAGAGAAAAGTTTGTAATTGTAGTGACTTTTTAAATAGTTTTTAAAAGCGACAGGTACGTAATAATTGTAAATGTTTCAGTATCCTAATAAAAAATTTCATAGGTACCTACCTATTTGGTAGAACCTACCAAAAATAGTATGTAATGCTTTGATTTACATAATTAAATTTGATTACCATCAAAATTTCTATGAATATTTACCTAATACATTGTTTGCTTATTCTATGTTTTTCAATTCAAAATCAAAATAATTTGATTTAATTCAGAACTGTCAAAAGTTTAATCCGTTTAGTTAGTTGATCTTCGCAAACGATGACGCATGGTCTCCGTGGGTAAATGTTTAAGGTGAATGAATTTCAATACTAACTGCGCTGATAAGCGGGTTCGAACACCACTAGAAACTTTTACTTTTTTATTTTTTTTATACATTTTATGATTGTAAGTATATTTATTACATAATTTTTTTTCAGAAAATACGTATTTAGTTAAAAAAATTTCCGACAATTATTGTTCAGAAATCATTTGTGGCATTTTTCAATGTGTTTGTGTGTGTTTTATTTTTTTATTATTTTAATTTTTGGCACTGTTTTAATAAAAATGTTTGAGAAATAGTAAGTATAAGTTTAATATTTAAATAAACTGTTTAAAGAATATTAGTTTCGTTGAAATTATATTTATAATACGTACTTACGTACTTACAAAGTACACACACATTATATTTTTTGAATCTGAGAAAACGATTTTTGACAATAACGTATTTTAAAGTATTTTTGAAAAATTTAAAAGGAAAGTCAAAGATTACATCATTACCGAGGGTAGAAAGTCCCTGAAAAATTCTATAATGTTTATTTCAATAAGTTACAGGGGTGAAAAAAAAAGAGAAAATGTGATTTTTAATTTCAAATATTATTTTCAAAAGAAACTTTTTGTTTATTCTAAGAGACTTTCTACCCTCGGTGATGTAATCTTTCATTCTGTGTTTAAGTATTTCAAAAATATTTCAGTTTTTTCAGGATTCGAAAAAAATGAACACCATGTCCGTGGTGATATTTTCCAAATCGAACATTCGCTATCTTTGTCATACAACGCACTCGTGTCGAACAGAATGTGGTGACAAGACATTGACAAACAAGGCTACTAAATACACTCACCGGCAGAGAAAACGGGCACCCCAAAAAATGGGTCATTTTTAATGTCTTGTATTTCCTAAACCTGATGTCCGATTTAAGTAATTTTTTAATATGTTATAGCCTTATTCTTTATCAATATCGCTGTAATAATATTGTTGCTAGACAGGTACATTGTCATTGTATACAGGGTGTACGAATCAAACTGTGTTTTTTTCTCAAACTTTGGAACACCCTGTGGAATGTTATAGCTTTTATAAAATACTAAAATTATAACCAAACTATAGCCTCAGGTTTTCTTAATATTCTGTTTTTTGATTAATTCGCTTATGTTGGATAATAAAAAAGTTAAGCACTTTAACAACTACCCCTGTTTTTCGTTAATACAGGGTGTTTTTAAATAAGTACGGCAAACTTTAAGGGGTAATTCTGCATGATAAAATAATGACAGTTTGCTTTATAAACGTATGCCCGCAAATGCTTCGTTTCCGAGATAGGGGGTGTTGAAATTGTTCTTACACACTGACGATTTATTTATTTCTCTAAAACGGTTTGTGATATGCAAATGTAATTTGGTAGATTTTAAGAGGTAGTTAATGCGCATTTTTTGGCGTACAATTAAGAATTTTATATTCACCATTGGCGTGCATACGGGTATAAATATTTTAGATATATCCCGTATGCACGCCAATGGTGAATATAAAATTCTCAATTTTATTCCAAAAAATGCGCAATAACTAGCTCTTAAAATCTACCAAATTTCATTTGCATATCACAAACCGTTTTAGAGCAATAAATAAATCGTCAGTTTGTAAGAACAATTTCAACACCCCCTATCTCAGAAACGAAGTATTGGCGGGCATAAGTTTATAAAGCAAACTGTCATTATTTTATCATGCAGAATTACCCCTTAAAGCTTGCCGTACTTATTGAAAAACACCCTGTATTGACGAAAAACAGGGGTAGTTGTTAAAGTGCCTAACTTTTTTATTATCCAACATAAGCAAATGAATAAAAAAAACAGAATGTTAAGAAAATCTGTGGCTATAGTTGGGTTTTAATTTTAGTATTTTATAAAAGCTAGAACATTCCACAGGGTGTTCCAAAGTTTGAGAAAAAAACACAGTTTGATTTGTACACCCTGTATACAATGACAATGTACCTGTCTAGCAACAATACTATTACAGCGATATTGATAAAGAATAAGGCTATAACATATTAAAAAAATTACTTAAATCGAACATCAGGTTTAGGAAATACAAGACATTAAAAATGACCGATTTTTTGGGGTGCCCGTTTTCTCTGCCGGTGAGTGTATTTGACACGGCTTCTGGAATATTTTGAGTTGTTCATTAAATCATATTAATAGTATATTTGATACATACCTACTTAATTTAAAAACGTGAAATAAATAAAAAGTTATTTATTTCATTAAGTCTCTTCTTTTGTTCTTAATTTTGTTAATTTTGATTGGGATCCCCTAATTGTAGTATTTTTTGTTTGACTCTTGAATCATACAAACCATATCTTCCTTATCGTTTGCCATAATCATTTGACCGTCTGCTAAGAAAAATTTGTTATCTACTTGTTTCTAAGTTCTATTCCCAACCCTGTTCATTTTCTCTTCCAGTTGTTTAACGCTACCTGAATATAGATTTTGAATAGAGTTGGGAATAAAGAACATTCCAGTCTTAAGTCTTTTATGACAGGAGATGCATCTGAAATTTTATTCTCCATGTTTAAGCAGAAGGAAATTTTACTAAACAGCTAACAAATAAAAAACCGAAAAACCTTAGAAACTTGATTGATCTGACAACGTAGCGTGACCAAACTTTTCGATTGGTCTGACCTTGGCAGTTTGAGATATTTGTGTCGACTTATACTTAGGCCTTCATTCGTCCATGTTTTGAACAATGTTTTCAAGGGTACTGTATCATAGACCTTCTATCTATCAGCTTCATTCTAAATTTCTAGCTATTCTTTTCTCTGTAAGTTGATGAAGTATAAATTTATTTAAATTTAAGATATTTATTGTATGTATAAAACATACAAAAGATAAGATAATTAGTTGTCAATTTACTTGTTACTTACAATCTACATATCGAACTTACTATCTACATATCGGACAGACGTGACGATATTTGGTAAATGAATGAATGATACTAAACGACGATAGGAATTACATTTAGTTATTAATGTGAAATGGACATATATAAGGAGAGGACATTTCGCTCAACTCACCAGGGGGAAAGACATGTAAGGAATTACGATCACCTCTCGTATGGGATGGGGTAAATGGAACGTCGAAATCGCTCAGCACGCCCAGTCGACGATACTTTAACTCATCTATTGTACCTCCAATTCCCCGTCCAATACACCGAGAATAATCAAAAGACTTTCCGTTTCATCTTTTATACACCCGTGTTGAGCTGCCCCCCCCCCCACTTGCAAAAATTAAAAAACAAATAGCCTCGATTTATGAGCTATTTATGAGCTTTCATATTCCGCAAACTAAAAATTTTGAGCTCGTTCCACTGAGCAGGAATTTAATACTTAAAAATAGGAATATTGAATCGGTTTTTGCGGCAGAATTACGAGCTATTTATGAGCTCTTGAAATTATATAGTTTCAATTTTTGAGCTCCTCCCCTTCACCCCTAAACAACCCTTTAATTGATTAACTTAAGAGAAAAATGCTGAGAAAACTTAAAATATATCGTATTGCGGATATAATTCCTATAGCTTATATACTCTAAGAATAAACTATTAAATCACGTGCATTTCGATTATTGAGCTACAACCCCTTCGCAAGAAAACCACCCTATCTTCCCGGCTTAAGGGAAAGTTGTACTTAAATGCATTAAATTAATTATTTGGCGACTACATATATATCATTTAATAATTTATAAGCTTCCAAATTACGCGCATTTAGATCAGTAAATTGCAATTTATTTTGTATAGTGCAGTCACTGAAGGTAAAAATCAACGATTACCTTCAATTTCGGTGAACCTTCATCGATTTTCACGAAAATTGGTCAGAGGTTAGAGGATACGTCAAGAAACAAAGGTGACATGGTACCACCTTGCGCCTTTACCCTGAGGGTGGATACCGCCCCTTCTCGGGGGTGAAAATTATTTTATAAAAAATAACTGCACAAATCTATAAAAGAACAAATTATAAGCAAAATTTATTATATAAAGTTATTAAAATAAGTCAATACTTTTTAAATTATTAAAGATCAAAGATTTTAATTATTCGTGAAAAAAATGCATGTTTTGAAGCGGGTTTTCGTAAATCACTGAAAAACTGTAAGTTTTTACAAAAAAGGTAATAGTAGTTTAATTCGTATTGCTTATATTCTAAGAATAAACTCTTAAATCACGCGCCTTTCGATTATGAGCTACAACCCCTTCGCAAGAAAACCATCCCATATTCCCGGCTTAAGAGAGAGTTGTACTTAAAATAATTTAAATTAATTATTTGGCGACTAGATATCGTTTAATAATTTATGAGCTCGCAAAATATACGCATCTCAATTATTGAATTACCAGTTTCTTTCTATAGTGCAGTCACTGAAGGTAAAAATTAACTATGACCTTCAATTTCGGTAAATCTCCATTTATTTTCACGAAAATTGGTGAGCTGATTTTGATGCTATCAACTATTTCTGGAGCTAATTTTTGATAGGTATTTCTAAGTACTTTGACAAGTATTTAGTACCTAAGTGTTATATAATGCATCTCTTTCCCGTTATTTAAGCTTGAATCCTTAGATTTGAATAGTCGCAGAAAAAAATATACATTTAATTACCAATAACTTACTTTAAATTAACATTAAAGGGTCTTTCAAGTAAGCAATTTATTACATTTTTTATTAGCTTCAATTTTAGTGATGAAAACTGTTGTGTAAAAACTTACAGTTTTTGAGTTATTTATGAAAAATCGATTTAAAACATGCATTTTCTTTCACAAAAATTAAAATATTTGATCTTTAATAACTCAAAAAGTATTTATTTATTAATAACATTATATAACAAATTTTGCTCACAATTTGTCCCTCTCTCGATTTGTGGGGTTATTTTTAATAAAGTAATTTTCACCCCCGAGAAGGGGTGACATATACCCCAGGCTAAAACCGCAAGTTGTTATTGTCAATTCGTGAAAATGAATGGAGATTTACCGAAATCGAAGGTCATAGTTGATTTTTACCTTCAGTGACTGTAGAAAGAAAATCACTGTAGAAAGTTTCACTATAGAAAGAAAATGGCAATTCAATAATTGAAATGCGTATATTTTGCGAGCTCATAAATTATTAAACGATATGTAGTCGCCAAATAATTAATTTATATTATTTTAAGTACAACTCTCTCTTAAGCCGGGAATATGGGATGGTTTTCTTGCGAAGGGGTTGTAGCTCTATAATCGAAAGGCGCGTGATTTAAGAGTTTATTCTTAAAATATAAGTTATACGAATTAAACTACTATTAACTTTTTTGTAAAAACTTACAGTTCTTCAGTGATTTACGAAAAACCGATTCAAAACATGCATTTTTTTCACGAATAATTAAAATCTTTGATCTTTAATAACTTAAAAAGTATTGACTTATTTTAATAACTTTATATAATAAATTTTGCTTTTAATTTGTTCTTTTATTGATTTGTGCAGTTATTTTTTATAAAATAATGTTCACCCCCGAGAAGCGGCGGTATCCACCCTCAGGGTAAAGGCGCAAGGTGGTACCATGTCACCTTTGTTTCTTGACGTATCCTCTAACCACTGACCAATTTTCGTGAAAATCGATAAAGGTTCAACGAAATTGAAGGTAATCGTTGATTTTTACCTTCAGTGACTGCACTATACAAAATAAATTGAAATTTTCTGATCTAAATGCGCGTAATTTGGAAGCTTATAAATTATTAAATAATATTTAGTCGCCAAATAATTAATTTAATGCATTTTAAGTACAACTTTCTCTTAAGCCGGGAAGATAGGGTGGTTTTCTTGCGAAGGGGTTGTAGCTCAATAATCGAAATGCACGTGATTTAATAGTTTATTCTTAGAGTATATAAGCTATTGGAATTATATCCGCAATACGATATATTTTAAGTTTTCTCAGCATTTTTCTCTTAAGTTAAATCAATTAAAGGGTTGTTTGGGGGTGAAGGGGATGAGCTCAAAAATCGAAACTATATAATTTCAAGAGCTCATAAATAGCTCGTAATTCTACCGCAAAAACCGATTCAATATTCCTATTTTTAAGTAGTGGGGGGGGGCTGACTCAGTATTAAATTCCTGCTCAGTGGAACGAGCTCAAAATTTTTAGTTTGCGGAATATGAAAGCTCATAAATAGCTCATAAATCAGGGCTATTTGTTTTTCGATTTTTGCAAGTGGGGGGGGGGGCAGCTCAACACGGGTCTTTTATACTGTCAAAGATGGTATAAAACACGTTTTGCTTCATACATTGGCGTACTCCAGACCATAAAATTATATTACCGTCACAATAGAATGAATAATCATAATTTTTTGAATCAATTTAGTAAAGTAATTGTAAACATATTAGTTTCCCGAAAGAACACAACAGAATTTTTACAAGCCGCTTTCATTGTTTTCGAAGGCGTATAAATCGTATGTTTATTATTCCAGAGACAGGCGAAAGTGCACATAGAGAATTTGAAAACCTATTAGAGGGTGCCTACGAGATACACGCAGACGTGAATAATATTCAGCTATTGGTGGAATAAATGTGTGTTTTTATGATAAAGGAACAGACACCCGAATTCTAATAAAAGAGAAATATGATTGGAAAAAGGAGCATGTGGTGTTGTTCGTTACTAGTGGTAATCAAGTGAAATAGCTTGTGAATGTTTTAATCGAGATATTTCTATCTAAAGGAAGAATATCGGATTTAATGTAAATGAGATATTTATCTAAGTACTGGAATGGCGCCTGAGAAGCGCAAAGTGGTTTTCAATTTTCGCTCTCTTTTTTATTTATTTTCGTGTGGACTTATTCTATTATGTATTCTTTAAGAGTTCATTTTCATTCATTAAATCATTTTTAATAGTTCAGCATCTGTTTCCTGGTCCAGTTGCTTTCTTTGTTTTGGCTGATTTTATTGATAGATTTCATGAAGAAATTGAGATTTTAAAATTGCATGTCCTGTTTGATTTATATTGCTCTATATTTCTGACCTGTCACCTTAGAACAGTTCAGTTACATACATAGAAAGTTATATATCATCCAATACGAAGACCAAAGAAGACCTGGTGGAGACGCTTAGGTAGGAGATGTAAGTAAAGGAGTTGGTATGAGTAAGATGGTATAAGTAAAGTTATTGGTATGCTCCAAGATTGAAGCATATGGAGAAATGTAATTAGGGATGCCGACCCCACTGATAAAGGCAAAGAGGATGATGATGAATGCTACTGATTGGATAGAGTACATTACCTTGTACTGCACCACCTTGTGAAGTAACTACATGAGTTTGCTCGTCTTCAGTTTGAGCACATAATTTCCTTTCTGTTATACTTAATAGTCTATAAGAATTGTCTCTTTCTAGTTCCGTAATCTCGCAAAGTTCTCAAAGTTGTTGATGATCCTAAAGTATCAAAAACCTCCACCAGATAAATAAATTCAGCTATTGCATGCTTGATTTTGCCCCTTGATTCATTCATGCATTTAGTTAAAGCTGCTATTAAGCCCTATAAAAAAATAGGTTTTTTATGGATACTATACAATGTGCAACTTCTCACTAATTACATACATTCAAAACAAACACTTGCCATGACAAAAGTCGGCCATTGCAGTGAGAATATTTTTCTCACGGGTTCTCCTACGGTTTTCCATACAATCGCCGTTTCCATGGTAACATGCACAATACAAACACAATTATTAATGTGTTGAAGTGTTAATGTGTTGTCAAACAAAATGTGTTGAAGCAAAACTTACCAGGAATTACCTTTCAGAACTGTTCAAAAATAACTGTTAATTAGAATTCTAAATAAATATTTATATAAATTTTCTCTTCTTCTTCTTCTTAGCCTTCTATCGTCCACGTTTGGACATAGGCCTCTCCCAACTCCTTCCATCGGTCTCTATCCTGAGCAACATATTTCCAATTCGTTCCGGCTACTCTTTTAATATCATCAACCCATCTCATCTGTGGTCTTACTCTCGGTCGTTTACTTTGGTAAGGTCTCCAATGTTGTATCGTGGCATTCGAACGTTGGTCTTTTTGTCTAACAGTGTGGCCTGCAAAGCTCCATTTAAGTTTGGCAACTTTTGTTGTTATGTCCTCGACTTTTGTTTTTGATCTTACCCAGTCGCTCCTCTTTTTATCTGACAGTCGTATACCTAACATTGCTCTTTCCATAGCTCTTTCTGTTGTAGCTAGTTTATTCATATTTGCCTTGGTTAGGGTCCAGGTTTGACACCCATATGTCATGATAGGAAGGATGCACTGGTTGAACACTTTGGTCCTCAAATATTGAGGTATTTTGCGGTTCTTAAGTGTCCAACCAAGTTTTCCAAATCCTGCCCATGCTAGTCTTGCTCTCCTATTAATTTCCGCACTTTGGTTTTCTTTGTCAAGTTTTTTTTGAAACTTGACAAAGAAAATATAAATTTTAAGAATATTAAATACCTACATGTATAGGCATTTAATTTCAATTTATGCATATAATATACCTAAAAGCACCTTAAATAAAAATTATGAAAAAAAACATTTTTAGGAAACGCTTTTCTTTAGTTACGAGTGACTAAAATTAAAAATATAAAAAAATCAACTAAAAAGCAAAACATAAAGAAATGAAAAAATCTAACACATTCGTCAAAGAAAAGCGTGGCGCGTCTTCATCAAATAAATTTTCGAGCCACGCTTTTCTTTAACAAATGTGTTAGATTTTTAAATTTTTTTTTATTTTTTGCTTTTTAGTTGATTTTTTTATATTTTTAATTTTAGTCACTCGTAACTAACGAAAAGCGTTTCCTAAAAATTTTTTTTTCATATTTTTTATTTTTTACTTTTTAGTCTTACACCTTTCAAACATTAAAATATATCGTCACGTTTATTAAAATATGTATAAAAGATATGATGTACTAACATGAAAAGTAGTCGGAATCGGCAAAAATTTGAAACTTTATTGTTTATTTATGAAGCATAACGTAAACAATTAACGTAAAAAGTGAAATTATGTATAGTTCATATCATTAGCTGCAATCCGTAAAAGTTTCAAGTTTTTACATTGTAAAAAACAAGAGAATTTGAGCTTTTCCATTAAAATCGTGTTTTTTTATTTAAACAATTAATAAACATAAAAAAGAATGTGTGTGTACTTTGTACGCACGTAAGAAGTTATACTTCTATTATACTATAATTTCAACGAAATAAATATACCTACTTAACAGTTACAATACAAAAAATTAACAATAATTACCAAAAATGAACCAAAACTTAACAATGCCAAATATTAAAAAAAAAAGAAAAAATATGAATCGTCCGGAATTTGAACCCGCAATCTCGCGATTTTTTGATCTCTGGTCCAATGCTCTACCAACAAGGCGATCCAGCCGCATGCAACTTACCTTTCAGATATACATAATTATACATCACGGTGACAAGTGAAATATAAAAATAGATGTTTTATTATTTTACGCCCAAGGAAGACAAATCCAAAGACACAAAATTATAATAAAAAACCTTTTAAACCACCTTTTTCAAATTGCGCAAGTTGTATTATTAATATTAATGTTAATAAATGAAATATAAATATTTTGACGTTTCAGAATTTGACAATTCACTTTTAACTGCAGTGCCTTAAAAATTTTAAAGCACTAGTCCCTTAAAGTAGCATTTTTAACGCTCCTATGGAGTCCTAAAAATTGCATTTTTAACACGTTTGTAGAAAAATATATTTAAAAACACTAATATATTCTTTTCACGCCTTTTCTGGACTGATACATACATAAATTAAAACATTTTGAAGTATAACTTCAAAAATATAATATGAAAACTATTTAAAAAGGCAGTATAACTATTAACTAACCTTTGTTGTTTCTCTTCCCACAAATTTTAAAACGCAACAACCATACATAACCAAACCGTCAACCGTCCAAACCACAGCTGCGCTACAGCTGCCATATTGGATAATTTTTGACATGTCATTTGAACATCCAATCAGAACAAAGTTATAATGCGCATGCGCCGGGATAGTAGGTTTTAACATAAAAATTAAGAATAAAGAAGCGCGTAAAGAAGTATAACTTCAAAAAAAATTTTTAATGTCTATTCGTGTATTGTTCCCGCGAATGCATATGTCTGCAAATTTTCATTCATTTGCATTGGAGAAAAGGCAGTCAAATTAACGTCAGAAGATTTGACGCACACTATTGAACCAAATAAAAGCGTTTAAAAATTATTTAATTTTGAAGTTTGAACTCTTGACAACAACGCATCTATAGAAAAACTACAGTGTAAAACACATAATAAAATGACATATTTCTCCCTCACTTGATTTGCGGCACTCTTCTCGTGCCAACAAACTTCTGCGCTCGTGAGAAACATGTCTTTTTCCTCACTTGTTGTACAATATACTATTTTCTCTCTTTTTGTTTTTATAAAACTATTTTTTAATTTTAGTAAAAATTTTTCTCATCTTTTTTAAAAGATTCTTATCTATTATCTGTACATTACATCGTATCTATATATATCAATCGGTTTTAAAACGTCTTGCGACGTTGTCCGATGCCTAATTTCCATGACACTCTATCATCCCATTGGCCCTCTCTAAGATCTCTTGCGCTCATCGCCTTCGTTACTCCCTCTCTCCAAGATTTCTTGGGTCTTCCTCTCTTTCTGCGGTTTGGTGGTACCCATTGCATAATTATTTTAGGGAGTCTTGAGTTATCCATCCTCTGGACGTGTCCGTACCATATCAGCTGATTTCTTTCTATGTCTGTTGTTAGAGAGCCGTCAACCCCCATTCGCTGTCTTATCTCATCATTACGTATTCTCTCTCTGCGTGACACTCCTACTGATCTTCTAAAAGCGTCCATTTCTACTGCCTCCAGTTTTCTTCTGTTGTTTTCGGTTATCCGCCAAGTTTCTGCTCCGTACAATAGACTGCTTTTAATAAGAGATTCGTAGATATTGTGTTTTCTTCTTTTTCCTATTTCATGATTCCACAGTACGCTGTTTAGACAACCTATTGTTTTTCTGGATTGTGTTATTCTTCTCTTTATTTCTTCATCATCTTTCCCGGTTGTATCAAAAACGATTCTAGATATGTGTAATGGTCGCAGGGCATGATGATTTCATTATTTTCTAATGTGATGTTCGATAGTTCGGTACCTATTGGCAGGTATTTTGTTTTTTCTGTATTAATTTCTAGTCCCCACTTTCTATATTCTTCTTGTAATTTCCTTGCCATGTACTCTAAATCATCTTTATCGTTTGCTATAACAACCTGGTCATCAGCAAACTGCAACGTATATAAGCAAATCTCTCCAAGGTCTACGCCCATGCCTCTGCATTTTCGTTTCCACTCTTTCAATGCTTTTGCAACATATATTTTAAATAAGGTCGGTGATACACAACACCCCTGACGTAGACCTTTATTAACCAGGAAGCTTTGCGATAATCTGTTTCCAGTTTTTATTTGTGATGTTGACCCTTCATACAAATTTCTTAAGGCTTTTATTAAGGTGACACTAATATTCGTCTGTCGTAACACGTTCCAGAGTTTGTTTACAGGAACTGTATCGTACGCCTTCTGCAAGTCAATAAACATGAGGTGGGTTTCTTGATTTGTGCTTAATTTTTTTTCTATTAGTTGTTTGAGGCAGAAGATACTATCAGTACAGCTTCTTCCTGTTCGAAAACCGGATTGTTCTTCTTCCTCTTGGTCTTTGTACTCCTTCTCAATGCGGTCTCTAATTATTCGTCCATACAAACGGCTGAATGTACTAGTCACTGATATCCCTCTATAGTTTTCACATTTAAGCTTATCTCCTTTCTTATGGATCGATGAAATATAAGCAATTTTCCACTCGTCGGGTACGGGAGAACCATTTATAAATTGATTTATGCACCAAGTGACGGTTTAAAACAATTTTTGTGATCCACATTTTATTAGTTCGGCTGGGATATCGCGTGGTCCTGGAGACCTACCGTTTTTCAGTTCTTTTATAGCTTTTCTAATTTCTGTCACTTGTATTGTTATATCTTCTCCTTCAATGTTAACCTCTGTTGGTGATTGAGTTAAGTATTCGTCCCTATTTTCTGTCAGTAATTCCCCATAGTACTTTTCCCATTTTTGTGTGGATATTAATTGAATGTTTGTGCTCTTCCTTTCGTTAGTTCTTATTTTATTGAGGAATTTCCATGTTTCTGTACATTTTCTGCCTCCCAGGTAGGTATTAATTTCCTGGCACTTCTTATCCCACATTTCTCTTTTTGCTTTAACTGTTGTTCTTCTTGTTATTCTTTTGAGTTCCAGGTATTCATCTCTATCTTTTTGTTGTTTACTGCTCAGCCATCTGATATACGCTTGCTTTTTCTCTTCTACGAGTGCTTCTATTTCTTTGTTCCACCATAGTTTTTCACTTTGTCTTTGAGTGTTAAAGCCGAGTGCTTCTTCTGCAGCTTTTTTAACGCTAACGTATGCAAACGTCTACATCGTATCTGCAAATATGTAAAAGACTAAACTTTTTGTAATATTTTTTAAGGCTATTTATCATATGTATATTAAAAGTTTGGTTAACATATTAAAATCAATATACCCGATATACATTTAAGTTCTACAACAAAGGGTAGACGTAGTTGTGAGTAAATTTATGTGAATTCCACTGTAGGGGGTTAAAGATAACGTACAAATTACCCAAAACCACGCATGGAGATGAGCGGCTTTTACCGATATTAGGATAATAAATTTGTAGTTTTGTTTCTAATAGTCGGTATGGGCCATGAATCTTTAATCGTTATAATATTCTACTCTCTCGTAAAATATGGATTCTAAATTGCACTGTTAAGTTTTTTTGCTACTTTTAATCTCTTTGATTGGTGCTTCGTTTTAAAAAATCACTTTATTTGTTGTTTGATAACAAGCCGGACAAACCAACTGTAAAATTTATACAAGAAGTCATCACTTTAATTAATGACAAATAAAATAAAATACACATGAATACAATAAATAAGTAAGTCTTAAGAAATTGATCATACCAGAATAAAAACAACAGCAATCTTTTTTGAACTCTCTCTAAGTTCGAGTAAAGAGAAACAAGATCACAGTTGAATTTTGGAGTTGAGAGCGGAAAAGAGAAAATTTTTAGGGATTCAATCTATGAAATATGTATGCCTCTTAATGGAACCAAGTTGTTTCACAGCTTTGTTACAAATAAAATTGATATGCAGATTGAAGGACAATAGACAATCAAGTCTATTGTTCTTATAAGAAAACAAGTCTAATATAAGAAGACAAGTCAGTATAAATGGAATCCACCTGAGATCTGTTTTCCAATACATACATTTATAATCTAATTGAAGAATAAATCATATAAATATATAAAAGGGAAGAAAATAATAGATGCAGTAAACTCACTACTCTGGTCAAAACTATCTCTAACCAAAAAAATACAACTATATCTTAGTTTTTTTAAAATGTTGTACTAATATGGATGATGGATGTGTTATCTGGCAACACAGCAAGAGAATGTGTTTACCGAGATACTTAAGCGAGATACAGCGGATTCGCAAGTTTATCCAGAATGATGTACGTAATAAATGAAAGAATAAGACAAATCATGAACAGAACAACCACCATCATAGAAGAAATACAGCAAAAACACTAAAAATAGCTTATTTGTTACGGAAATGTCCAGAGAATTACAGACCATCACCTACCGAAATTAATATTGGATTGGAGTCCAAAATGCAATGTCAGACAGACAGAATCCTAATACTAGGAGACTATAGAATTAGGCTACATATTAAATAAATACAGTCCATAAAGTAACGCATAAATTCATTATTTCGTAAACCGGCGACTTTATGGAAAAATCCCAAAACAGGTCGATTTTTATTTTTAAATTCCGATTTTTTGGCATAATATATCATACTAGTGACGTCATCCATCTGAGCGTGATGACGTAATCGATGATTTTTTAAATGAGAATAGGGGTCATGTGATAGCTCATTTGAAAGGTTATTCAATTCTCTATTCACTAATATAAGCATTAATATAATTATTTATACAAGGTGTTGAAACAAATATTTTTTTAATTAAAATAATTGAGACAATAAGAAGAATGTAGGTAATTTAATTATTTTTAAAATGCGTTTTAATGTTGTCAGAAAACAGGAAAAAATGTTTATTTGACAAATAAATATTGTTTTTCGCTTAAACTCAATGTTAAAGCTGCCACCCATCTGTCTCTTGGCAGTTTGAACATTTCGTTTAAGCGAAAATCAACGTTTATTTGTCAAATACAATTTTTTTTCTGCTTTCTGACAGTAGTAAAATGCATTTTGAATTAAATAAATTGCATACATTCTTCTTTTTGTCTCAATTAGTTTAATTTAAAAAATGTTTTTTGAACACTCTGTAGAAATAATTATATTAATGTTTATATTTGTAACTAGAGAATTAAATACCCTTTCAAATGAGCTATCACATGCCCCCAATTGTCATTTAAAAAAATCATCCATTACTTCATCACGCCAAGACCGATGACGTCAGTAGTATGATATATATTCCAAAAAATCGTAATTTAAAAATAAAAATCGTCCTGTTTCGGGATTTTTCCTTAAAGTCGCCGATTTACGCAATAACGAATTTTTGCGTTACTTTATGGACGCACTTTAGTGTAGGAAACAGAGGTTGAACCTTGCAAAATGGACACAAGTCCAGTTTTATTTTTTTTCTGGTATATCAAGGGGTGCTTATTATAAGACTAACTTTTTCTTAAAAAATTTCTCCCCGGAACCCCCTTTCACCCTTTTAAAGGGGGTAATTTGTGGTTTTTGCCGAACGTAGCCCTTCCTGTACCTTTTGCAAAAAATTTCTTTTATATAAATATAAAGGGGACTATATTTTCTACGATCTATTTCCAACAGCATATGTCTATCACCCACCGTTTAGTGGGGGTGGGGCCCCAAAGTTGACAAGTTTTTAAAAAAGGTGTTTTAAAAAAAATTATGTTTCCCTAACTTTAATGGAAATTAAGAAGAAATCCTACGGCAATTATTCACAAATAAGTGACTGATACTTTGGTATAGGTTTCACTTAAGGGTAAGTGCCCTTTTTTTAATTACAGGGTGTTACATTTTAAAAAACCCCTTTTTATACCATCTGAACCGTTTATGCTAGAGTAAAAAGATTTTCAGCGATTACCCATGTACTGGTGCTATTTACAAATTTGTATAATGCACCCCCATTTTCCCCGGAACCACCCGAAAAAAAGAAGAATTAATAGAGGAAGTGATTTTCTCGGAATCCTTCACACACAATGTACTTTATTAATATACTTCATATATCATTTTGTGCACGTTATTATTACCCATGCATATACACCAAAAGCGATTTCCTAGTGAAATCCCTGTAGCCAAAAAAAAATAAATAAAATGGGAGGTTGAAAAAAAAAATTTATTTTGCTTTTTAATCCATATGGGCATATGCTTCATCAATAGTGTTTTTCAAAAATATATATGGTTATTGCAACATCCCTGAGGAAACCACCTCGAAAATATACTGCAGAAACTACCCCTATCCCTTGGCGAGCATATTTTTACGATTTTCTCATTACCTATGCATTATTTTTAAACAAAACTTATACAAGGTCAAAGACCACTATTTACTCTAAAAATTAGGTCCTATTCATTTTTTTCGTATAAGCAACCGTTACGGCACAGTGGCGCCGTAAACCTTAGATATGCTTTGGCGGGCTCCAGTTTTTTTTTCGTCACCTGTTCGTTTTATTGATAAAGTACTTATGTAAAATAAAACAACACAGTGTAACCTACAAATTATGACCTATGCACATTTTACATTCTTTGCGCGCCAAAGCCACAAAGGATGAATATTGTGCTATTAAGGTAGCATTAATGCAATAAAATACGTGTAGGTGGCGAAAATATGCAAAAATTGATCATGGGCCACCACTGTGGCTTTGGGGCGAAAAAAATGTAAAACGTGCATAGGTCATAATTTGTAGGTTACACTGTGTTGCTTTATTTTACATAAGTACTTTATTAATAAAACGAACAGGTGACGAAAAAAAAAACAAAAGCTGGAGCCCGCCAAAGCATTTCTGAAGTTTACGGCGCCACTGTGCCGTAACGGTTGCTTATACGAAAAAATGAATGGAACTTAATTTTTAGAGTAAATAGTGGTCTTTAACCTTGTATAAGTTTTGTTTAAAAAGAATGCATAGGTAATGAGAAAATCGTAAAAACATGCTCGCCAAGGGATAGGGGTAGTTTCTGCAGTATATTCACAAGAATAGGGGTGGTTTCTGCAGGGATGTTGCAATAGCCATAAATATTTTTGAAAAACACTATTCATGAAGCATATGCCCATATGGATCAAAAAGCAAAAAATAATGTTTTTTTCAACCCCCAGTTTATTTATTTTTTTTTTTTTTTGGCTACAGGTGTTGCACTAGAAAATCGCTTTTGGTGTCCATGCATGTGTAATAATAACGTGCACAAAATGATATATGAAGTATACTAATAAAGGCTATTGTGTGTGAAGGATTCCAAGAAAATCACTTCCTTTACTAATTTTTCTTTTTTTTTTGGGTGGTTCCGGGGAAAAATGGGGGTGCATTATACAAATTTGTAAATAGCACCAGTACATGGGTAATCACTAAAAGTCTTTTTACTTTAGCATAAACGGTTCAGATGGTATAAAAAGGGGTTTTTTAAAATGTAGCACCCTGTAATTAAAAAAGGGCAATTACCCTAAAGTGAAACCTATACCAAAAAATCAGATACTTATTTGTGAATAATTGCCGCAGTATTTCTTCTTAATTTCCATTACAGTTAGTGAAAAATAACTTTTTTTTAAAACACATTTTTTAAAAACTTGTCAACTTTGGGGCCTTACCCCCACTAAAGGGTGGGTGATAGACATATGCTGTTGGAAATAAGTCGTAGAAAATATAGTCGTCTTCATAATAATAATAACGTTTATTCGCTTGAAAAATATACACATATAAAAAAATATATAATTATTATGATGCAATATAATATCTATGTGTTTTAGATATGTTGTTATGTATTCAACGCAAACAAACCATAGAACCCATTAAAACAATTAAGTTGTGCATGGGCCATTTTAGTATAGTTGTGTTAGATATACAACATAACAATTATTTTATTGTGTTGGATATAATAATTATTTTTTTTAAGAAGTAAAATTTTTACATGCAAGAACAATACAAATTAATAAACAAAAAGAACATGGTATGAAGTGAAGTTCATCAATTTTTGAGCGTTTATTTTTATTTATTTTTTTTTTGTGTTTAATTATAGGTTTACAGGTTTATATTATTTATTTATGCAAAAAGATGGTTAAACATTTTTCTATTATTTATTTTTAGATAGGTCTGAAATATGCACTTTATTAATTTAAAGGAATTTATAGTAATTAAGTAGGTTTTGTATGTTTGAGGAAGCAAATTATATATTTTTATTTGAAGGTATTCAAAGTTTCTTTGTCCAACTACTTTCTTTGTTAAGTTTGTTCTAATAAAGGACTGAGATCTACTTCTGGTATCGTATGTGTATTCTAGTGGTACAAGTAACTGTTTATTTTTATATAGATTAGTGAACATTGCAAGTACAAACAATTGCCTTATATCTAACACTTGAGCTTCAATAAACAGATCGTCAGTACTCTGTCCTAGTTTTTTATTGTAAATAATTTTTAATATTTTTCTTTGTATAATGTTCATTTGCTTTAGGTGCGTATTTGCAATGCCACCCCAACTAAGAATTCTATACCTTAGACGTGACTCTACTAAGGAGAAATAAATAATTTTTAAATGATGAATATCTAGTATACTTTGTAGATATCTAAATTTATATAAAAGACATCTTAAAGTTTTGCAAGTTTGATTTATGTGCTTATCCCAGCGAAGATATGAATCAATCTGAATTCCTAAATACTTTGTACTACTTGCACTGTTAATCATCAGATTTCCTATAATTAACGAGTTATAATCGGGTAAGCCACTTTTATAACTGGTAAATGGGACATACAGTGTTTTTTCAATATTTACCGTGAGTAGTTTATGACTGAATATATTTATAATATTTCCTAGGTCCCTTTCCAGTTTAAGCTTTAAATTGGTCCAAGTGTCAGCAGAGTATAGGATCGCAGTGTCATCTGCAAAGCTTAAAATGTCGCCTTTAGTTTGGAAAGTCAGTATGTTATTTATATATATAATAAATAAAATTGGTCCTAATACCGTTCCCTGTGGTATACCAAAGTTAATGTTCGTTGTACTACTTTGTGTCCCTTCTATTCTCACTACTTGTTGCCTGTCCTTTAAATAACTGTCCATCAAATTATATGCTATAAAAGAAATTTTTTGCAAAAGGTACAGGAAGGGCGACGTTCCGCAAAAACCACAAATTACCCACTTTAAAGGGGTGAAAAGGGTGGTTCCAGGGCGAAATTTTGTAAGAAAAAGTTAGTCTCATAATAAGCACCCCCATAAAAAAAATAAAACCGGACTTGTGTCCATTTTGCAAGGTTCAACCTCTGTTTCCTACACTAGTAAACTTAACTAAGGTCCGGTCTTTTCACCTCCGGATAACTAGTTATCGGGAAGTTTATTTGACAATTTACATGCTAATCTGTCATATTAACTTCCCGATAGCTTGTTGTCCGGAGGTGAAAAGACCGGACCTAAAAGTAATTTAAGAAAACAGTTTATATCATATCTGTATTAAAAATCACGACAAAAGCAACCCTTTAAACAATTGAACTGTTTTATGTGTTTTTATTTTTCAGAAAATACAATTCTAAAATAGTCATCTAACTAAAGCAACAAAGCTACATTAAAACTACTAAAATCTCTGTTTGTACTCGATATACTCAATATTTGGTTAGTAAATGCAGTTCCATCCGTTCTAATACTAAACACAAACTGAGTTCCATTAGCATTTTAAAACACGTATCCACATACATTATTTACTGCACCATTTCCTCATTAACATGGTAAATTTGTTTATAGTAGGGTAGTCGTTGTAAACAGCTAGTTTATTTATTTATTTGTAGTATTCCTAAAATAATTTTCCGAAAAACCTACAAAATAACTAGCTCCACTGTTCCACTCAATTATTTCTTTGAAATAAAATGCATTTACAAATTTTTTACTTTAATATGTTCGTACTTAGCTCAACTTTTTTATCTTTACAACATATGAGCCGGTGTAATATATCTAGTAATAACTACAACTAACGTGTGGAGCCAATTGATTCAGCTTCGCCTAGCTCTGTCTTTCAGGTGTAGGTATAGTATAAGTAACAAATATAGTAGAACATTTTTAGACCCTTTTTTTCTACAACTACCCGTTTAAACAAAAAAGAAAAACCCTATTTTGTTCTCACCAACGAGTTAGCACAGAGTGAATCGTCAGTGGCATTTTAGGTTTTAGTTGGGAAGCAGTTCTTTATTATGGGTCGCCTGCAGTTGGTCAACTGTCATCAATAGGTACGCCTAACTTCACACGTAAGTTTGATAAGAGAATTATAAATTATTATGGACTATATGGATTAAAATCCAGATCCCGTAATTTTTTAGCATTATAAAGTGGGTACAATGACATACATAATTTGTTTTGTAATTAAATCTTCAATTTACCGTACACTTCTCGTAGGCTCTACCGATAAGGTAGAGTCGTGTTGATGAACTGCACGGCGCCCCTTTATTATGGTGTAGGCTTTAATTTTAAAAATTTTGAACTATATTCCTTAACTCGAACTGTTAATTTTAGTTAAATACCATCCACCTGCCTCTTGGCAGTTTGAGCATTTAAGAGTGTAGGCGCATTTTCCGGCTATCTCTACTTTTTCTGTCTTTAAACAGCAAATTACGTGTAGTAAAATTCTCACTGGTATGGATATGTAAACATGGCTTGACAATGACATTGTCATCAATAACTTAGAGATGGCTTCTGAATATTCTTGGAAAACTATTACTTGTATAATCGTTTATTAAGTTATTAATTCAGTTAATTAATATGAGAATTTTTTCACTAAGTATGTATCTAGTGATTATAATAATTTATATACAGTACAACAAAAACTAATGCTCAATAGAGAAAAGAGGAAAAGTGATAAAGTGATTTTTTTAATAATATATTGTTACTAAGGAACGCTTGGATCACAGAATATATCCTGGTGTATTATCTGCTTGGATCTTCCATAATAGTTTTTATTTTATTCTTCTTTTTATTAATTTCACGTCTTAAATCAATTACTTATTAAATACAGTATCAATATAGGCGAGCGGCAGGCACCCCAAAATGACCAAGTACTAACCACGGAGAGGTGAATGGCCAATTTTAGTCATACTGTATGTTTTTGATGGTGCTGAAAACGAAAATGAGGTTTATTTTGAATTTTATATGGGGGAACATTATCAAAATCGCAATTTTACCCTAAAAATAAAAAAATGAAACCACGTTTTTTGCGTTTACCTCGCTACAACTCTGTTCCATTTTAATATTTTTTTTCTGAAATTTTTACAGTATACAGGGTGTTTCATTAATAATTGTCCATATAGTAACTGGAGAAACCTTAGCACAAAATACGAAGATTTAACCTAAAACATTTAAATAAAATGTGGTTCCTTACTGAGTTACAGGGTGTTTTATCTAAAAATTTAAAAACTATTTTTGCTCAGCATTTTAAAACTATTCGACGTACCCTTTTCATACTTGGCAGGAAGTATAGGTACTGTACAAGCTACTAAATTATGTTAAACAAACGTTTTTGGCTATTACCAGAGGCGTACGACGGGCGAAAGTGAATGGTTGACCCTTTCCAAATTCTACGCCACTGGCGGAATTGATATTTTAGTTCAATTTTTGGATTCTCCAATACTTTCTATAACAATAATATACTCTTAATTCGTAACGATAAAGTCATTAGTTTTCGAGATCTTTGAAGTTAAAAATGAAACGACACGGTTATTTTGATTAATGTATTGTGTCGCTTCATTTTTAATTTCAAATATCTCAAAAACTAATCATTTTATTATTACGAATGAACAGTATATCATTTACATAAAAGGTATTGGAAAATCAAAAAATTACACTAAAATAGCAATTTCGTTAGTGGCGTAGGATTTGGGAAAGGTCAACCAGCCACTATCCCTGTCGTACGCCTCTGGTAGTAGCTAGAATCGTTTATTTATCTTAATTTAGTAGGGTGTACAGTACCCACATGGCTACCAATATGATAAGGATACGCCAAATAGTTTTAAAGTACTGGGTACAAATAATTTTTAAATTTTAATCATATGAATCATTTCATAAATTAATCAAAATAACTGTTCCGTTTCATATTTAACTTCAATTATCTCTAAAGAGTATATTATTTACGTAGAGAGTATTGGAGAATCTAAAAATTGCACTAAAATAGTAATTCCTCCAGTGGTGTAGAATTTGAGAAGGGTCAACCATTCAATATCCCCTTTCGTACGCCACTGGTATCAGCTAGAAACGTTTGTTTATCATAATTTAGTAGGGTGTATAGTAGTCGTACTTTCTGCCAAGTATGAAAAGGATACGTCGAATAGTTTTAAAATGCTGAGCAAAAATAATTTTTAAATTTTTAGATAAAACACCCTGTTACTCAGTTAGGAACCACATTTTATTTAAGTGTTTTAGGTTAAATCTTTATATTTTGTGCTAAGGTTTCTCCAGTTATTATATGGACAATTATTAATGAAACACCCTGTATAGTTACAACATTGTTGAAGACAACGGTAAATGTTTCAAGCTTTATTATTCTGATAACGGTTATGAATTTTTTAAAATAAAAGGTGCAGATTTGTGCATTGCACAGTTTAATCGCAAAAGTTGGGTGACAAAATTTGAAATTTAGCTTTTTAATCACTTTTATGTTAAAATATAGAGTACAAAGAGGTTTTCTGGAAAGTTTTAGGTCCAAATGTTTTATAGAAAAAAAATAGTGCAACTTTCAATATCGACACCAGAAATCCCCAAAATAACGCTTATTTTTCGAGATACTGACCATGGATGATGAATGGCTAATTTTGGTCTTACATTATGTTTTTGACGGTGTTGAAAACGAAAATAAAATTTATTGTTAAATTTTAGGTGGGGAAATATAAAAATAAAAAAAAATGAACTCACGGTTTTTTGCGTTTAACTCGCTACAATTATGGTCCCAAAATAACGCTTATTTTTAGAGATATTGATCATGGGCGGTAAATGGCTAATTTTTTCTTATTTTATGTTCTGGATGGTGCTGAAAATAAAAATGAGGTTTATTTTGAATTTTATGTGAGGGAACATTGTCAAAGTCGCAATATGAACCTAAAAAGGGAAAAAATGAAATTGCAAAATGAGCAAAGAAATACAAGGTGGGCGGTTAATTTTGCCGGTGAGTGTACAAGACTTCTGTCACCAGAATTTAACCAACAATTAAAAATGATAGACACTTCAAGATATTCGATATTTTTGTTTTTCAGTGTACAATAAATAGTTTTTGACATAGAGAATTCGGAAATTTGAGCTGTGGTGGTACATCAAGTGAATTCTAAATTCCAACCGAAACGTAACGTACGGCGATTAAATTTTATTACAGTGGCCTTTATGTTGGTTAGAACATTTATTGCTTAACATTGTTTTATGCTATGCCATATAACCCTAATCCTAAACTGGTAATCTATATATCGCCGTTGTTAACGTCATATAGGCGAGCCGGAGATACCCCTAAAATGACCAGGCACTGACCACGGAGAGGTGAATGGCTAATTTTATTCATAATTTATATTTTTGAAAGTGCTGAAAACGAAAATGAGGTTTATTTTGAATTTTATGTTGGGGAACATTGTCAAAATCGCAATTTTAACCTAAAAATAAAAAAAAGAAATCCCGTTTTTTCGCGTTCCCTTTTAATATTTTTTTCTGAAATTTTTACAGTATATATTTCTCACCTTTCTTAAGAGAATGGTACTTACTTCAAAATTTCAGTCTTATTTTAATAAAAGTTATGAATTTTTTAAAGTGAAAGGTGCAGATTTCTGAATTGCAAAGTTCAATCGCAAAAGTTGAGCGACGAAGTTTAAAATTTAGCTTTTAATCACGTGTATGTTAAAGTATAGAGTAAAAAAAAGTTTTTTGGAAAGTTTTAGAACAAAATGTTTTATAGAAAAAAAATAGTGCAACTTTTATTATCGACATTAGAAATCCCCAATATAACGGTTATTTTTCAAGATACTGACCATGGGTGGTGAATGGCTAATTTTGGTCTTAGATTATGTTTCTGACGGTGCTGGAAACGAAAATGAAATTTATTTTAAATTTTAGGTGGGGGAATATTGTCAAAATCGCAATTTCACCATAAAAATAAAAAAAGTGAAATTACGTTTTTTTGAGTTTAACTCGCTACAACTCTGGTCGATTTTAATATTTTTTTCTAAGTAAAGTTATGAATTTTTTAAACTATAAGGTGCAGATTCGTGAATTGCACAGTTTAATCGCAAAAGTTGAGAGGCAAAATTTAAAATTTATCTTTTTAATCGCGTTTATGTTAAAACATAGAGTACAAAGAAGTTTTCTGGAAAGTTTTAGTTACAAATGTTTAATATAAAAAAAATGGCGCAACTTTTAATATAGACGTTATATATCCCCAAAATAACACTTATTTTTCGAGAGACTGACATGGGAGGTGAATGGCTAATTTTGGTCTTATTTTATGTTTTCGATGGTGCTGACAATGAAAAAGTGGCTTATTTTGAATTTTATGTGAGGGAACATTGTCAAAATCGCAATTTTAACCTAAAAATGAAAAAAAAAAGAGAAGTCACGAATTTTTACGTTTAACTCACTACAACTCTGTTCCATTTTAATATTTTTTTTCTAAAATTTCTACAACATAATATATTTCTCACCTTTGTGAAGACTATGAAAGTAACTGTGGTCTTTCAGTCTTTTTTTTAAGTTATGAATTTTTAAAAATAAAAGGTGCAGATTCGTGAATTGCAGAGTTAAATCGCAAAAATTAATAGAGAAAATTTAAAATTTATCTATTTGATTTCGTTTGTGTCAAACCATAGAGTTCAAAGAAGTTTTATGGGAAGTTTTAGGTCTAGATGTGTTATAGAAAAAATATGGTGCAACTTTCAATTTTAGGAAAAACGTGGTTTAACTTTTTTTTATTTTTAGGGCAAAATTGCGATTTTGAAAATGTTCTCCCAACTAAAATTCAAAATAAACTTGATTTTCCTTTTCAGCACAATCAAAAACATAAAGTAAGACCAAAATTAGCCATTCACCACCAATGATCAGTATCTCGAAAAATTAGCGTTATTTTGGGGATTTATAACGTAGATGTTAAACGTTGCACCATTTGTTTTCTGTAAAACATTTTGATCTAAATCTTTCCAGAAAACTTCTTTGTACTAATGTTTTATTTTTGAATTTAATTTAAAATCTATATTTCAAATTTTGTCAGTCAAATTTTGCGATTAAACTTTCCAATTCACGAATCTGCACCTTGTACTTTAAAAGATTCATAACTTTTACTAGAAGAAGACTAAAAGCTTAAAGCAGAAACCATTGTCTTCAAAAATGTGAGCGATATATAGTATACAAACTTTAGAAAAAAATATTAAAACGGATCAGAGTTGTAGCGAGCTAAACCCAAAAAAACCCGATTTAATTTTTTTTATTTTTAGGGTACAATTGCAATTTTGACAATATTCCCCCACCTAAAATTTAAAATAAATTTCATTTTCGTTTTTGTCACGGTCAAAAACATAATCAAAGACCAAAATTAGCCATTCACCACCCATGATCAATATCTTGAAGAATAACTGTTATATTGGGGATTTCTAATGTCGACATTAAAAGTTGCACTATTTTTTTTTATAAATCATTTTGATCTTAAACTTACCAGAAAACTTCTCTGTACTCTCTACTTTAAACATAAACGTGATTAGGAAGCTAAATTTTAAACTTCGTCACACAACTTTTGCGATTAAACTTTGCAATGCACAAATCCTCACCTTTTTTTTTTGAAAAATTCATAACCTTTATCAGGATAAGAATAAAAGCTTGAAGTAGGCACCGTTTTCTTCAGAAATGTTAGAGCTATATACTGTAAAAATTTCAGAACAAAATATTAAAATGGAACAGAGTTGTAGCGAGGTAAACGCAAAAAAACGTGATTTCATTTTTTTTTTTTTATTTTTAGGTTAAAATTGCGATTTTGACAATGTTCCCCTACATAAAATTCAAATAAACTTCATTTTCGTTTTCAGCACCCTCGAAAATATAAAATATGAATAAAATTAGCCATTCACCCCTCCGTGGTCAGTATCTCGAAAACTAAGCGCTTTTTTGAGGGTGTCCCGCTCGTGTAATAGGTTCTGTGCCAAAACGTAATATTCCTTTTACTGCGTTATTTCAACACCAGTGATGATATAAAAGTTGCTGCGATGTTTGAAGAGATATGTATTTCTATAAGTGTGTATCTGGTTATTGCTATTGTTAGTTTATTGGTCAGAGAGATGTGTATAAAATACAATAAACAATATATTACAAATAATTAGAGTTCGGATTTAAAAGCATAAAGAAACGCAAGAAAAGCACTTAAAAAGCCTAACAATTATATGCAAAACAAAAAGAGTGTGTGTACTTTGTACGCACGTAAGAAGTTATAGTTCTATTATTATGATTTGTATTTTTATCTAAATATTAGACTAACTTTAATACTTAAAATAATTAGAAAAATTAAAAGTGACGTTATAGTTACGTCATTGTTTATGAACTGTATCCATTCGCAGTTGCTTTTCCCTTGATGTATCGAATGAATTATGAATAATTACTAAATCGGTAAAGTTTTGATTTATGTTACGGTCGAACCCGCTTATTGGAATAGCCTTCGTGTCAATCAAAACTATTCCTATAACCGGGATATTCTAATAAGCGATCATTGGTCGCTAGTAGAAAGGTTTCGGGACCTCAAATTTCTATTCCTTAAACCGGGATATTCCTTTAAGAGGTATTCTAATAAGCGGGTTTGACTGTATATGAATATAATTGTAAAATACTACGGAACTTCACTTTTTGACATAATTTTAATTAATAATTAACGTAAATTTTGTACAATGTTTTTAATAATTAAAGTAAATAAATTTTAAGTTCACTCAAATAAATAATCGATTAATGTAAATAAAGACTGAAATATTCTGAAGCTATTTTCTTGTGGCATTTTTACAATTTTAACTATTTAGAATGGGAAATAAGCCACAATATTATTAAAAAATGATTTTTATTAACGTTTCGACGCCCAAATCGGGTGCCGTTGTCAAAATACAAAATACTATTAATATAAACAAAAATGTTGTTGCTTAGTAAAAAAATTCTTCTAATAATTTATTTAATTTGACTTTTTTAAAAGTTGTTGTTGTCTTTTTAAAGACAGATCACATGCTATGATTTTTTTTGTGACGGATATTCTTGAGTTGGGGTTGATTTCATGTCATCGAATGAACTATCTTTCAGTAAAGTCGTCCCAGGAACGCAACTCATAAATATTGGCAATATCATTTTAAAGTCTTCTACTTTAAAATGTATCATATGTATCTGAATTGCCGATATAAATGAGTCAAATTAAATAAATTATTAGAAGAATTTTTTTACTAAGCAACAACATTTTTGTTTATGTTAGTAGTATTTTGTATTTTGACAACGGCACCCGATTTGGGCGTCGAAACGTTAATAAAAATCATTTTTTAATAATATTGTGGCTTATTTCCCATTCTAAATAGTTAAAAGACTGAAATAGTTTTGTACACACTTATGACTACAGGTAAACAAGGAGAAGTGTATTTTTGAAGTGTGTAAATTAAATAATTCCTAGCTGAGCGATTTCGGCTTATAATGCCATCTTCAGAGCTATGGTCAATAAGTTCAAAATACCACTATGAAGAGAGATGGATCCCATGTACGATATAAAAATACTTCTATTTCTTATGCAGTTTTTTAACGATGGAAAAAAACTTTGTCTGTCTGTTGAAAAAATGCTCAATCTTGCTGTTGTTTTTTTGTAGCCGGAAAAGTTAAAAACATCTATTACAAGCACAAAGGACTTTCACACGAAAAATTACATTACATATAACGAATATTTGATCATGGTAAGGTCAAGAAACCTTACCATCTGAAATGTACGGTGTCAGCATGCAGATTTTGCAGTAAAATAGAAGTATTTTGAAGTATTATTTCATAGTGGTATTTTGAACTTTTTGACCATAGCTCTGAAGATGACTTTATAATAATTGGCTCCTGAAGGCTCCCTGTTTACCTAAAATATTCGATTACTGCCATCAACCACTTACATTCAATCTCGGTTAATTTGATTAATAATCGCGGCAGGTAAAGTAAAATTCTTCTTTCAGTGCAATGAAGTGTTACTTTACTACCGCAGATGAGGACAAATGAGTACAATGATGAATGACTTTAGTGACGGTCGGCGATAAAACTAAAACACATTTGCTTACCCATAGCCGCCATATTGGATAATTTTTGACGTGTCATTTGAACACCCAATCAGAGCAAACGTATAACGCATCTGCGCCCAGGACCAACATGTTTGATGAAATCGCGGTCATTTACATTCACTCCCTATCGCGCCTAAAGAAGTATAATTAAAAAATTTAAATGCACAAAATAAACATGAAAATAAGGTGAAAGACAGTTTATGTTTCTTTTCGACTCAGAGGGGGTTCACCATCCCCAAACAACTGTTTCTGTCTCTAGACGTCTTCAGTGGGGCTACATGACACCTCCGAATCGAAACGAAATTAACTGCGCATTTAAAGTTAATTATAAATAAAAAAAGAATGTGTGTGTACTTTCTACGCTCGTAAGAAGTTATACTTCTAAATATGATTTCAATGAAATAAATATATTTCCGGATAGTTTATTTCTATTTTATTTAAAGATTAAATAAATTTTTACTTACTACTTTCCAAAAATTTTTATTAAAACAATACCAAAAATTAAAAAAAGATTAGAAAACACCAGGATTCGAACCGGGGTCCTCTTGATCTCCAGACCAACGCTCTACTACTGAGCTATATCTTTTGTTTATCCGGACTACAAGATTTCTCAGACATAGTGACAAACAGACGAAGTGAATTATAAAATACTTTAAATATTATTACTTATATCTTATTCCCGAGGTAGACAAGTCCAAATACACAAAAATTATAATAATAGTTACCTATTTATGATATAAATGTTAAAAGTACAATTTTAAGTCACGTATGTGAAAGTTTCGTGTGAAAGATTCGCTTCGCTCATTCTGCAATTCACATAAGTGCCTTAAAAATATACTTTTTAACACGTGCCTATATCATACAATATTTTTTCTACAAACGTCTTATATATCAACAATTATAATTTATTCATTCTCAATTTCAGGACAATACCTACAAAACTTTTACTTGAACTTGACTGACATTCCATTTTTATATTTTTCTTGACATTACATCAAAACTGCCTATATTGTCAATACGTAAATCAGAATAACATCTACTTTTATTTTTGTATATTCTAACAAATTTTAATAGTTTTTTTCTACAAATGTGTTAAAAATGCAATAATACAGTTTAAATTAAATTTTAAAAAACTTTTTAAACCACCTTTTTCAAATTGCGCAAGTTGTAATATTAATATTAATGTTAATAAATGAAATATAAATATTTTGACGTTTCACAATTTGACAATTCACTTTTAACTGCTTTTTCTTCTTCTTAAGGTGCCTATCCGTTCCGGATGTTGGCGACCAGCATGGCTATCCTAACTTTGCTTGCTGCTATTCTGAATAGTCCGGTTGTCGATGTATTAAACCACTTTCTCAGGTTTTGAAGCCAAGATATTCTTCTTCTCCCTGGTCCTCTCTTTCCAAATACCTTGCCTTGAAGAATGAGTTGCAACAAGCCATATCTCTGTTCATTCCTCATAACATGGCCAAGATATTCTAGTTTGCGCTCTTTGATTATGTTAATAATCTCGCATTCCTTGCCTATTCTACGTAGAACCTCAATATTAGTCACACGATCCACCCACGAAATTCTCAAAATGCGCCTGTAACACCACATCTCAAATGCCTCGAGTTTTCTCAAAGAAGCCTCGGAAAGTGTCCAGGCCTCTACTCCGTATAATAACGTAGAAAATACATAGCATCTGATGATAGAGATTTTGGTAGCAAGAGGTAAATCGTGGCTTCTGAAAAGAGACTTCATCATTATGAACGCTGATCTCGCTTTTCCTATGCGTTGTTTTATTTCACTTGAGTGGTCCCACTGGCTGTTTATGTTGGTACCAAGGTATGCGTAGCTGTCGACCCTGTCAATTAGTTGTTGGTTAACCAAAAGCTGTGTATTTAATATTTCGCGCTTACTGACTACCATATACTTTGTTTTTTTCGTATTGAGATCAAGTCCGTATTCTCTACTTATATCTGATATGCGCGACATTATTCTTTGCAAACCATCTAGACTGTCTGCAAAAACTACAGCGTCGTCGGCATATCTAATGTTGTTCAGACGCACTCCGTTGACTAATACGCCTTCCTGTAGTTCTCCCAGCGCTTGCTCGAAGATACATTCAGAGTATATATTAAACAGCACCGGGGACAGGATGCATCCTTGCCTCACTCCTCTATCTATGGAGACTGCCTCTGTTAATTGGTCTTCCACTTTAATATTGGCAGTTTGGTTGTAATACAAATTATATATGATTCTCAAGTCTCTATCATCTACTCCCGCTTCTTTCAAGATGTTTATGAGTTTATCATGTTTTACTCTATCAAACGCCTTTTTGTAGTCGATAAAACAAATATACACTTCACAGTCAACATCCCTGCATCTTTGCATAAGCACTTGGACAGCGAATAGAGCCTCTCGGGTGCCTAAGGCATCGCGGAATCCAAACTGCGTCCATGATATCTGTTGTTCGCATTTTTTATATATTCTGCCATGCATCACCTTCAGAAACGTTTTGAGTAAGTGGCTCATTAGGCTAATTGTTCTGTAGTCTTCACATGTTTTGGCATTTACTTTTTTGGGTAAAGTTACGAAGGTCGACTTTAACCAGCTTTGGGGTATTTTTCCAGTTACGTATATTTTGTTGAATACGGTTGTTATCCATTTTATTCCTTGTTCATCCATAAGTTTTAGGAATTCTACATAAAACTGGTCAGGCCCTACAGCTTTACCATCTTTTAACTGCAGTGCCTTAAAATTTTTAAAGCACTGGTGCTTTAAAGTAGCATTTTTAACGCTCCTATGGAGTGCTATAAATTGCATTTTTAACACATTTGTAGAAAAATATATTTAAAAACACTAATATATTCTTTCCACACCTTTTCTGGACTGATACATACATAAATTAAAACATTTAGTAACTAACTCCATACTGCCTGTGTGCGCATGCGCGCAGATTAATAAAATTTCACCCTCAATGAAATTGCGCCTAAAAAAGTATAACCTCAAAAATTATAATCCACTTTTAGGAGGCTGTAGCGACATCTTTTAAAGAAAAGATGAAAATTTTGAAAGGTATGTAACTGTTGAAATATCAGAACAACAAACTGGTACATACGTATGCACACATATGAGAAGCAGGTACTCATAAGCACGCATACGCACATAGATGCAATAAATAATAATTTAAATTTTAAAACTTTTCGTGAAACAAGCACTTTCCGGTAATATCTTTAATATTTAATTTCTGACTTTTACAATAAGTCTATTTTACAGAGTTATCTACCAAATATAAACCATCAAAATTATGGACAACCTACTCTGAGCTGGCTGAGAAGTACAATTTACTTAAATCAAGGTAGGTGTAGATATTGAAAAATGTAGCAAATGGAGAAACTTTTTAAATCGGAAATCTGAGGGTTTTCAAAATTTTAGCCAGAATTATTTGATTGTCTTGAGTCTTGGATTCTATTTGCATATAATGACTGTTATTCACTTGTATGATTTATAGTCTGGGCTGATTATCGGAGAATAGGCCATTTTTGGGAAAAGTTATTTACCAGCAATTTTATTGCTGGAATCGAATTATAAGATCCTATATATTAATAATATAGGTATGCAAAGTCCTCAGATAGTGTGCTACTTTTTTTATAAACAAAATGGCGCCCGAAAATCGTGTTTTTTTTCAATTATTGCTCTATAACTCCGAAGATTTTAATTTTACAACAAAAACTCTCAAATAAAAATTCACCATGATTAAATTCTGCATAGAGACGTGTTTTTCCCGATCTGCTCAGATGAAAATTTTCCTCGGAAAATGGGGGTATTCCCAACAAAATCTTTAATTTTCAAATAAAGTTTTAGATAAGTAATTATCTACCAATATTTAAATAATTTGGTGACTTAAAAGCCTTCTTGGTTTAGATTATAGTTCCAGAAGTTGATGCAAATTAAACGAATATTTTAGCAACAATTCAATTGTTAATTAATAATTTACGGTCGCAATAATAACCAAAATAATTATGATACACTGATCAAACTTTGAAATCTTATAAACATGAGATTCCTTTTTAACATTTTGTCGACAAAATATAAATTTTTTATTTTTTTGCATAATCTTTAAATGTTTAAAAAAATAGTTATAAACAAATTAACGTTTCTCAGAAAGTTTTTATTATATTGTAATTTTAAAAAATAGCTAAAATGCGCATTTCAAATATCTTGAAAATTAATTCTTTAAAACTTTTTTGCAACCATTTACAAAAAAGTTATGAAACAGCAAAGTAAACATACGATTACTACGGTGTTTATATATTTTTTTAATTCTTTCAAAGCGTAGAAGTGAATATAATATACAAGCTAATTATTTACAAAAAATATCGATTATCAAATTATTGGTTATATTTTAATTAAAGATTATAAATATATTTTTTTGTAATTTACACGCGCGAAAGTAGAATAATACAGCACTGTAGCTGAAATTTTCACTCGGAGCGACGACCGGCCGCGCGAGACGTACACTTTTATAAAATAATATATGCTGCGTGTCAGTCGCTTCGAGTGAACATTTTAGCTCCGACTCTGTATCAGGCCTACTTTTGCGCTAAAAATTACAAAAAAAAGTATTTTTAATCTTTGATTAAAATATAACCATTGCACTAATTTTTGACATTCTTTGTGAGTAATTAGATTGTACCATATACTAACGTTTAAGCTTTTAAACAATTAAAACAAATTATAAACAACGGAGATTTTGTATATTTACTTTGCTGTTTCATAACTTTTTTGCAAATGGTTGGAAAAAATTTTTAAAGCATTCATTTTCAAGACCTATGAAATACTCATTTTAAGTATTTTATAAAATTAGAATATAATAAACAATTTCTGAGAAATGTTAATTTTTTTATAACAATTTTTTTAAACATTTAAAGATTATGCAAAACAATGAAAAATTTATATTTTGTCGACAAAATATTAAATAGGCATCACACCTTTATAATCTTTCTAAGTTTGATCAATGTCTCATGATTATTTTGGTTGTTATTGTGACTGTAAATTTTTAATTAACAATTGAATTGTTGCTAAAATATTCGTTTTATTTTCACCGGCTTCTGAATTTATAATCTATACCAAGAAAGCTTTTATTTCACCAAGCTATATAATTATTGATAAATAATTATTGGTCCAAAAACCCACATTTTCCGAGGAAAATTTTCGTCGGAGCAAATCGGAAAAAACATATTTCTATGTAGAATTAAATTGGGGTGAATTTTTATTTGAGAGTTTTTGGTGTAAAGTTAAAATCTTCGGAGTTATAGAGCAATAATTGAAAAAAATACGATTTGTCGACGCCATTTTGTTTATAAAAAAAGTAGCACACTATCTCCGGACTTTGCATACCTATATTAATAATACATATGATCTTATAATTCGATTCCAGCAATAAAATTGCTGGTAAATAACCTTTCTTTGTACTTTACTAATTAGACCAGCGTATTATAACTATTTTTTTTTTTCAAAATTTAAAGATTATACAAAAAAAAGAAAAATTTATATTTTGTCGATAAAATATTAAATAAGCATCTCATCTTTATAATCTTTATAAGTTTGATCAATGTATCATGATTATTTTGGTTATTATTGCGATCGTAAATTGTTTATTAACAATTGAATTGTTGCTAAAATATTCGTTTAATTTTCACCGGCTTCTGGAATTACAATCTATACCAAGAATGCTTTGATGTCACTAAGTTATTTAATTATTGATTAATAATTACTTACCTAAAACTTTATTTGAAAATTAGAGTTTTTGTTAGGAAAACCCGCATTTTCCGAGGAAAATTTTCGTCGGAGCAAATCGTGAAAAACATATTTCTATGCAGAATTTAATTGCGGTGAATTTTTGTTTGGGTGTTTTTGTTGTAAAGTTAAAATCTTCGGACTTATAGAAAAATAATTGAAAAAAATACGATTTGTTGGCGCCATTTTGTTTATAAAAAATGTAGCACACTATCTGCGGACTTTGCATAACTATATTATTAATATATAGGATCTTATAATTCGATTCCAGCAATAAAATTGCTGGTAAATAACTTTTCCATGAATTTTGCTAATTAGCCCAGAGTATTATGACACTTTTCTACGGCTCGTGTCATAAACTTCATACGCCTGAATAACAGTAACCGTTTTAGGCGAGCGGCAGCAATCCGTAAAATTACGTTATACCGACCACGAAAATCAACTTTCATGTGAATGACCGATTTGTCATTCTTTATGTTTTCGAGATCGCTGAATCCGAATATGATGATTATTTTTATCTAGAGTTAGTGGAACATGTTCAAAAATCAAATTTTACGTAAAAATGCGAAAAATAAATTTTAATGATTTTTCAACTTTACCTCGCTGTATCTTTGGTCGCTGTAAATATTTCGTTTTACTGTGTCATCTTTAACGTATTTAGATAACAATGAGATTTGTCAAAAATGTTTAAACAAATTAAAAGAGGAATTGTTACTTTTAAACATTTTGTCCTCAGATTTCGTTAGTTTCATGTTTACTTAACCCGGCACCTGCCACGTGGGGATCTACCAGCACCCCATAACATATTTTTATCAAATATTTGGTATTTCAAGTTTGGTAAGCGAGCTGTGCGTCATAGTAGCTTTCTATAATATTATATAGTATATATGTGTTAGTGTTTAAAGTGGTTATTTAGTGTCATTCTGAACTTATAGCTCTAAAGTCGAATTGGGGTGTCATCATCTGGCACTTTATGTTTTAAATTTTTTTGTACTTTTGATATAAACAGGTCAAATTTACATTTTGTATTGAAATAACTGATTTAAATTATTAATATAGACTCTATACTCACTATATCTTAATTTTTTTAGATATTTTACTTGACTTCATTTATTATGGTTTGGTACTTGCTAATTTGCTTATAACACCTTTTTCATTTTATTTTTCAACTTTTATAACATATTAGTGGCTAATAAGTTAATAAATCATGTTTATTTATATTCTTGTGTTACTCAACATATTATTTTGTTTTTTAAACAAGTGGATCACAGAAAATTGTTAAGGGGTGCTGTGAGATCCCCACGTGGCAGTTGGCGCCTTGCAAAGCCACGTGGCAGGTGCCGGGTTAAAAAAGTTGATTAACAAACTTTTTAGTTTATAATTTCAACCAACACATTAGTAAAATATAATTCATGAAGAAGTTTTTTGGAAAATTTTAAGTCAAAATATGCAACAGAAAATAGTTATGTGACTTTGTAGACAAGCGGCACACCCCAAAAAACGCTTATTTCTCGATATACTGACCACAGTGTGGTGAATGGCTAATTGTGATCAACCTGTATGTTTTTGATGGTTCTGAAAACGAATATTACATTTATTTTGAATTTTACGTGAGGGGACATTGTCAAAATGGTAATTGCATCCTAAAACTACAAAAAAATGAAATCACGTATTTTTGCGTTTAACTCACTACCACTGTGTTCCGTTTTAATTTTTTTTTTAATTTTTACAGTATATATTTCTTACCTTTCTAAAGACAATGAGATCTGTTTCAATCTTTCTCTCTTATTGTAATAAAAGTTATGAATTGTTTAAAGTAAAAGGTGCAGATTGCTGAATTGCAAAGTTTAATCGCAAAAGTTGAGTGGCAAAATTTAAAATTTAGCTTTTTAATCAAGTTTATGATAAAATATAGAGTACAAAGAACAAAATGTTTTATAGCAAAAAAATGGTGCAACTTTTAATTTAGAAAAAAAAACGTGATTCCACTTTTTTTAGGGTAAAATTGCGATTTTGACAATGTTTCCTCATCTAAAATTAAAAATAAACCACATTTTCGTTTTCAGTACCATAAAAAACATAAAGTATAAACAAAATTAGCCATTCACCACTTCGTGGTCAGTATCCCGAGAAATAAGCGTTTTTTTTTTGGGGGGGAGTACCACTTGTATATAGAGCCACATAACTTTTTTATTATTGCATATTTTGACTTCAAATTTTCCAGAAAACTTCATCATGACTTATGTTTTAATGTTGTGTTGATTAAAATAATAAACTAAAAAGTTTGTTACCCAAATTTTTTAAGTAAACATGAAACTACCGAAATCTGACGAAAAATTGTTTAAAACTTAACAATTTCTAATACGAAGCAAGTATATGCAATGGTATACATTTTTATTTTAACAATTTCTCTTTTAATTTGTTTGATCATCTCGAACAAATCTCATTGTTATCTAAATTACTCAAAGATAACACAGTAAAATTTTCAAAGGGAAATATTTACAGCAACCAAAGAAACAGCGAGGTAAATTTGAAAAATCATCAAAATTGATTTTTCGCATTTTTGCATAAAATTTGATTTTTGAACATGTTCCACCAACTTTAGATAAAAATAAACTTCAT
This sequence comes from Diabrotica virgifera virgifera, assembly GCF_917563875.1. Lineage (NCBI taxonomy): Eukaryota > Metazoa > Arthropoda > Insecta > Coleoptera > Chrysomelidae > Diabrotica > Diabrotica virgifera. The sequence continues at coordinate 17,791,970 of NC_065443.1, forward strand.
ATTCAAAATTTGCCATTCACCTATCACGGTCGCTTTTTCGATTTCTAAGCCTCAAATTAGGGGTGTGCCGCTCGCCTATTATGTTCTTGTTGAATAATATACAATTATTGTTTTATTGACTTCTGTCTCTTCTCAGAACATAACGCAATTGAAATTTAATATTTAATTCCATTTGCAATCCATCTTCTGTTTTGCAATTTTATTGTAAATTTGTTCTTTTATCTCATATTTTCAAAATTCATACAGTTTTCTCCCCTAAAATAAGATAAAAGCAAATACCATTTAATATTAACGATAAGCCAAAACAGTAAAATCTTGTGCAATTTCTTTGAAATACCCTACAAAGAAAATAATTTTAAATATTTAAAATTCTTCGGGGAAAGATATGCCAAAGGAAGTTCCGGTGGATAATGGAAGGCCGATATAAAGGGATTCATAACTACATTTCCGCATTAAGTAAATAAAAGTTGGTTTAAAGCAATCTTTTAGACATTTCTGTGGAAGTAATTTATGCTAATATGCAACCGTATTGATTGCAATTTAAATATTTTGAAATAATACACAAAATCTTATATATTCATATATTACATCGTTTTATGAGAATATCTTAATATTTATTGGCCCTGGCCTATAACTGCAAAAATTTTTATAAATGTTATTGTTGCCAATTATTATTTTATCATTGAAATAAATACTTTTTGTGATATAATGTAAGAATGATCCGCAAAATCTTATATTATATTACATCATTTATGAGACATTTTTAATATTCTGATGATCCTGATGTAACACAAAACCTATATAGGAATCTTTAAAGAAATCTGAAAAATGTTTTTCTTTTCAATTTAAATAAACTCATTTTTGTCCTTATTTGAAAGAATATGCGAATTTGCAGTAAATTGGAATTTTCACTACACGAGGAATTTACTTCGAATCGTATTTTTTACGTGTGGAGATAAGTAGTCTTCTCCTTGTTCCTTCTTTATCTTTTATCGTAATTTGGTCTTAACATCTCTGTGAAGTTTGTATAAAATGTTCGTTACGTTTGATTTTGTAAATAGGGAGATTTTTAATAATAAAGGAATGTGGAGTATCAGGTTTTAAATATAAATTTATCTTTATAATAATTGGAATATTGATTCGATATAGATTCGAAGTAGATTAGAAATAATATATTAGATATAGGTAGAATGGAATTAGATCAAATATATATTAAAAATTGATCATCAACAAGTTAGATAAAGATTATAAATATTTTGCATATAAACTATAAATACAGAGTGGGCCAAAGAAAAGAGTTCACGTCGATATTTGGCAGTATTTATTAGATTTTAAGGAAATGACGAAACAGGTCGATTTTTGATCTAAGGGAAACACATTTCTACGGTACATACATCTATCATTTGTCAACCCCCTCCCTTCCACATCCCCCACCCCTTTTGAAAGGTTATTCAATTATCTATTCAGTAATATAAACATGAACATAATTATTTATACAGGGTGTCCAAGAATTTTTTTTTTAATTAAATTAATTGACACGAAAAGAAGAATGTATGTAATTTATTTAATTCAAAATACATTCTACTGCTGTCACAAAACAGAAAAAATTTTTAATAAATAAACATTGCTTTTTGCCTAATTTCAATGTTCAAGCTGCCACCCATCTGTCTCTTGATAGGTTGAATATTGAATTTAAACAACAATGTTTATTTGTCTTATACACATTTTTTTCTGTTGTCTGTCATCAGTAGAATGTATTTTGAGTTAAATAAATTACATATATTCTTCTTTTTGTGACAATTAATTTAATTCAAAACAATTTTTCTTGGACACTCTGTATAAATAATTATGCCATTGTTAATATTACTGAATAGAGAATAGAATAACCTTTCAGATGAGCTAGCACACGATCCCTATTCCCTATTTAAAAATTAGGGTTGGGGGATGTGGAAGGGAGGGGGTTGACAAATCACAGATGTATGTACCGTAAAAATTTGTCTCCCTTAGATCAAAAACCAACTTGTTTTATGTACTTAAAATCTAATAAATACTGCCAAACATCCAGGTGGACTCTTTTGTTTGGCCAACTCTGTATATTAGAAATAGATTAAAAATGAATTAAAAATGTGTTAAAAAGGTGAAAAAAAAGTGAAGAATATTACAAATATAGTACCTATATACAGGGTGAGGCAGATACAGGGCCTATTAGAGATATCTCGAGAACTAAAGGCAATAGACTCATGAAAGTTGGCATGAAGGGGTTTTGAAGAGTGATCTATTTAATGAAAATATTTTCATCTATTTGCTACTTCCGGTTATACCGGAAGTTGCTTATAACTTCGTTTTATTAAATGCTACACCCTGTATATTTTTACATTTCGGATTCTACTCGAAGTCTTATTTCTTAAAATATGAGGTTTTGTATTGTTATACAGGATAGTTTAAAAGTTAATTACGTTTTTTTTTATTCATTTCGTAGCAACTTTCACACCCTGTAGAATTGGAGTAGTTTGACATCAAAAACTTTATTTATGTCCAAATGATTTTTAATATAGTTTATTATTGTCAGAAATTATTAGTATAGCTAATGGTGAATTTTAGTATACAGGGTTGGTCGAAACACGGAATGAGTATTTTCTGAGTTTTCTTAAATAGACCACCCTGTATTTTAGTATTGTAATGAAATGATATTTATGTTACTTTTTTTATTTCTTAAGCATTCCCTATACCTAACTGCTTTAATTTGTGCTTAATTGTTAATCGCACCAACAATCTTACAATACGTAAGTATTTTGATAGCTCAAACATTATTGGGAATTTTAACAATCACTCTAGATTAATTTGTATTTATTTTCGAAAAATTATTTGTGACTGAATATTTTCAAGGCCAACCTAATAAAATTTCACGTATTTTTTGTTGCAATTAATGTTTGGCTTGAATCACCAATAACTCACAAATTAAGGCAGTTAGGTATAGGGAATGCTTATAAAATA